>NW_017672233.1:4806-5744 GCF_001879085.1 Nicotiana attenuata | reverse complement strand
AAAGAAAAGCAGTATTTAGAGAAGAAAAAATAGTTGAGTAATTAGAAATAACAATGAATAACAAGTAAAGAGAGGGGGGTCCTAGGTTTATAAATAATATGGATCACCCCACACAACACCCGGTAACCACTTATACACGTGGTGTTATCGCGTGCTCATCATATCCATATCTACCCTTTCCTACCCCGTTAAGGTATTAAACGCAGAATGGTCTCGTTTCACTTATTGCATGCTATTACCCGCCCCAATCCTATCAGTCCCGGAGGCATTTGGGACTACTAATCCTAAAGGGAAAGGGTATGAGGTTTCATAATTTTAAAAGGACAAAATTCTAGGGCGACAATCAAAACACATAGAGCAAATATGGGAAAGGCATTCAAACACATAAGGCTCAAACAGACCTCCTTAGATCAGAGAAAGCATATAGTTTAGCATGTCTTGCACGTACTGATTAGGGTCTCAATAAACTTAAAAGTTAAAGCAGGCTGATTTTTCACATATTTTCAGATAAGAAGTCCGAGTTAAACCTGTCTGCTGGTTGTAATTAATAAAGACTGTTGTAGTTTATAACTTTTACCCTAAGGCTTGCCTAAGTGATAGACGAAAACCTATAGGCATGATGTCTACAGATTTCAGGAATAAGAAAATGAACTGATTACATGCTGATTTAAAGGGAAGTTGCTCGTTAAAAACGAATTTTAGAAAACATGAGTTCTGCTGTTGGTAACGCATTATTACTATTAATTTTAGACTCATAAGCGAGTGAGGCTATTCAGATTTGAATTAGAACCCCTATAGGCATGCTTTCTATGTGTTTGCCAACTTAGAACATTGTTATAGACATAGAAGAGTGCAGAAATCCTATAACATGATATCTAGGTGTTGCATTGTTTTACTTAAGGCCTATAAACACGTTTGCCTAGTGAAAAGCGGGTATG
>NW_017672232.1:122919-207021 GCF_001879085.1 Nicotiana attenuata | reverse complement strand
AGGGTTTCGTCTGTTTGGGTTTGATCGCATTTCCTTTGGCCATCGTACCTTATCTCCCATGCTTCTTAAAACAGCCACGAGTTCAGAGGTACTTACGTTGAATTTGTAACCACCGAACCTTGCCTTTAGACTTCCATCATCGTCTCGTGACCCGCGTGTGTTTCGATCATTCCCAAACCTTGATGAGGAGCCTGATTCCCTGTTCCTAGGTTTGTGATCGTACCTCTGATTATCTTGTCTTGACCGTGAGTCCTTTCCCGCAGGACCCATGTATGGCTCGTACCTATTTTTACCGGATCTCTTTTCATTTTCCACACGCCTTGAGCTTATCTTTTCTTCTGTTTTATGTCGTAAAATAATGTCTTCTTCAATCCTCATCTTTGTGTTGTATCTGTCATAGACATCATTCCACTTTGTTGCTGGGAATTCTCGAAGGCTTTCCTTGAGTCGCCTCGTGGCTTCTGAACTCTTCTCATTCAAATTACTAGCAAAGGCTATGGCTGCCCAATTATCAAGTACTCGTGGCAGCGTCATTCTTTCCCGTTGAAATCTATCTACGAACTCTCTAAGCAACTCTGAGTCTCCTTGCTTGATTTTGAAGATATCTTCCATTCGTTTTTCAACTTTTTGAGCTCCCGAGTGTGCTTTGATAAATAAATCTGCAAGCTCAGCAAACGAATTTATAGAATTTTCAGGTAAAAGAGAATACCATGTTAGAGCTCCTTTAGTGAGTGTTTCACCGAATTTTTTGACCAAGACCGACTCAATTTCTTGCTTAGTCAAATCATTACCCTTGACACCTGTTGTGAATGCAGTAACGTGATCTCGTGGGTCTGATGTACCATCATACTTTGGAATATCAGGCATCTTAAACTTCTTTGGAATTGGAAGGGGAGCAGCGCTTGGCTTCCATGGTTGTTGGGAATATTTATCTATATCCACACCCTTGATCATGGGCGGTACTCCAGGTCTTTGCTCTATGCGTTCATTTTGCTCCTTAAGCTGTTTCTACAAGGTTAGTACTAGACTTTGTAAATCAGAATTAACTGGATTACCTGGGTCTCTCTCTTGTGTTTCACTAGGGGTTCCACCGCTGCCAGAATTAATCAATCCTGAACGAGGGTTCTCCAAAGTATTGTTGTTAGGAGCAGATGTGGGTGGGACAGCAGGCAATTGGCGAACAAACGCTTAGAGAGCGTTATTGACTTGAGAGGCAATAAGTTTTTGCAGAGCCTCATTCATAGTTTCAACGTTTTCGAATTGAGCCTGTCCATCTGTATAAGATCCATCAGGAGTGCCTTCACGAGATCGTCGTGGGGAGCCTCGTGGAGAATCTTGTGGAGAGCCTTGTGGGGAATCTCCCTGAAGTTGTTGGATTGTCTGAATTTCTGGGTTTCCTTGAGTGTTGTCATTGTTGTTCGACATGATTGATGCAATCAAGAAAATTAGATTGAGATGTGCTTGATTATCAGATTCCCGGTAACGGAACCAATTTGTTTAACCAAAAAATAGAATTTCGGTTAAAACTAGAAATTAAGAGAAAAAATCGGGTTACTGATAATCAGGAGACGAAAAGAATAAGAAATTTTTAAGGATAATAAAGCAGTAAATAAGTTTGTATTTCAATGTAATCTCAATGATATTTTTTCCCTTTACAAATGCTGAGACCTTCTCCTTTTATAGTTGATTTTTCTAGGAAAAGGTATAATGCCTTAGCCTTAAAGAGGCAATTATGAGCATTAAATGACATTAAATGAAACGTTACACAATCATTCCTATTCAATACTGATTTGCTAACGTATTTAACATTCAATACTGAATTTAGACTCCTTTATGCCATCAGATTCATTTCCTCAATTCCTTCTGACCTCCTGGCTTTAATTAAGTTAAATAGATACGAGACTCGTATCATTTGAATAGCATCTCGTGCCTATTTAACTTTCTTCTCCTCGTATCTGATATTGCCCGTGCTTCTTAACTGATCATCATGTTTTGACCATTTGACCAGTCCACGTATCATGCCACGTCACCTTCAATTATAAATTCAATTTTTTCCCAATACATTTACTTCAACCTTAAACGACAAAGCCTTATACAGTCTACTTTGTCCAATTGCATTAGTATGGCAAAATGAAGTGTGTAATCTATCTCACGTAAATATTGCATATTTGACTTTCATTCCGATTCGGTGATAAGATTGCTTCATCTTTTATTAAAAATTTAAATAACTCCTGTTAAAAAGGACTTTTTATTATTTAATAGGCTTTACACGAAATGAATCTAAATTAATCTGGGTGTCAAAACTACTTCAATAACTTAAGGGGCGGGGCGGTGATAATAATATTTGCTATGAAACACTTGGACCCTGCTAGTTGGTTTTGCTTGTTTATTTCAAGCCAATACTTTAGAATTAATGGAACAAGACGAGCAGAAGGAAACAAAAGAATGTCGGGCCAGTGCATTAATTTTCTTAACACGTTATTAATGATTAAGTATTAATTATCTCAAGAGCTGAACCGACCCCCACAAAAGAGACTAACCTACAAGCAGTGGCGGAGGCAGGATCTCCACGAAGGGGGTTCAAAAAATTTTTTTCGTAGCTAGTGGGAATTGAACCTATGACAAATCTAAAGGTTTTGAACCCCCTTGACACTAAACTACACATTTGGATTGTGTTAAAGTGATTCAAAACTTAATATATAGAGGTAAAAAAAGATTTTGCCTTATATCAAACACTGTAAGTTTTCGGCGAAGGGAATTCCCCCTAAATCCGCCCCTGCCTACAAGGCCACAACCCAAACGCACCATGCTTATCTGCTTTGGATGATATGTGCTTGTTTTTACATCTTTTCCTTTTTTCGTGTTGAGGAAAATATTAGGATTTTATTTATTTATTTATTTATTTATCGAAAATGACCTTTCTACTTTATATAAAGTAGGGAGAAGGTATGCGTATACTTCTCTCTCCCCAAATCGTATTTATAGGAATACACAGGATATATGGTTATTGTTTGTTATTTTGTTCTTTGTTATCTTGTTTCCTTTGGATAAAAAAAAACAATGTACCATGCTTATCTCAATCAAGTTCAGCTGTTGGGTGATTATCGCATGGGGAATTTAATGTTGTATAGTAGTTCATTGCCAATTTATGCATTATTTTTGGGCAAATGATCAATCGGTAACTATATGTATTCCGACGGTCAAAATATTTACTAATGTTTAGTTTTAAATCTTATTTACCAAAAAAAAAAAAAAAAACAATGGGAATAATGAGTAAAACAACGTTGACTCCTTTGGTTAGATCAAAATACAAAATCTCGACTATGAATTCCTACATGGAGTTTTTAAATTCTTTTGAAATAGAACTTAATTATAGAAAATACAAAAACGTACTAGAACATACATTTAGTAGGGTTTTTTTTTTGTACTATTTTTCTTTTTCATGAATTGGAAAAAAAAAAAGAAAAAAGAAATTTTCTTAAATTTCAAGTTGAGATGGAAAAAGTAATTAAGCTTCGTTGCTTTACTCAATTCAATCGTTTTGAAGAATCATTTATTTTCTTTTAACTTTTTTAGAAAAGTGCTCTTTTAACCCATTAAAATTTGTCATAATTAGGAATATCTCATGTATTATGCGAACATATTGTTATATCTATAGAGGAATATAGCAATAAGATGTTCTATTATTATAATCTTATCATTCTTATGTAACATATCTTGAGAGAAATTGTTGGCCTATCCTCCGGAAAACTTGATTTAATTAAAAGACTTCCAAATTTATTTTCCTTTTATTTTTTACCCTAGAAATTGCTAACACCCGGTTACAGTTAGGGTCTTGTGACAGGGTCGGAAGTCAGTTTAATACTTTTAAAACTTACAGCTTATTTGGATGGCTGTTATGTATCATTGTAATGTATCGTATAGTATTGTATTATATTGTATCGTTTTAATGTATACAATTGATCACGCCCAACTATGCCTTATAAAAAGGACTAAGCGTCGTTGCAAATATAATCGGTTTACAAGTCCGGAGTCGAATCCCACAGAGAACTAAGGCTTAGCTACAGTTGTTCAATACTGCTAAGAAGACAAGCTCGAACAATTCCAATGCTATAAATATTAAGATTCTTGTATCTAATTAACTAACAAATTAAATTAGTAGATTAACACTAAAGACACTACGGGTTGGAGACAAGATTAAGGAGGTCTAGAGTTATGATTTCCCCTATTGTCAAAATCCTTCCCGCTACGTTTTCTATAAATTTGCCTAAGACTTCTCTACCGATCATGAGCACTTTGGTTGTCGTAACTCTCTCCTGAGTAATTACAATAATTTACTAGACATATTCTCCCGAATTATGCTAGCTGGCATTAAGTACGGCTCACTCGGATCGCACCCAAGGTTTCGTTATCCCTAATCCCACCTTTAAACCCTCCATATTTATCCCGCATATGCGTTAGGATTGATGTTGTTCAACAACTACCTAAATATGCACTCTCTCCCGAGTAATACACACTAAATAGGCACAGTCGATTGAGAGCTCTTCAACCAACCATAATAATAACGTAGTGGAACAAATAGAGAAAACTACAGCAAATCTATATTAACGTAACAGGAAAATCATCCTCCAATAGGTTCCATCAAAACCCTAGATAACAAATTAGCTATTCATAATAGTATGCATAGCTAAAATACTAGAATTCATAACCAATAATGAAAATAGGAAGAAGGAAGTGAAAAACTCGTAGAAGAATTCTGCCTTGCTCCTAGTTTGTTCTTGCCTCCTTAGGTCGAATCCCTGGTCTCCTTAGCCTCCTTAGGTCTAAATTATGTCAAAAGTATGTCCCCTTGCTCAAAATAGCGTTTTTACATGTATTTATACCAAATAGGGTTGGGCCCAGATGAAACACCTTTTCCTGCGCGAAATAGAACTCTGGCTCTGTAAAATTTGCACAGGCACGCCGCATGGGGCGACACACTGTGCCGCGCGGCAGTGGGGAAGTTCAAAGAGCTGTTTTCTGACAGACTGTTGCAAAATTTCACAGATGCGGCGCACCCTGCGGCGCTGTAGTGGGATCGCAAAAATGCAAAACACGAAATTTGTAGCCCTTTCGAATATCTTTCCAACGATATATTGTGGAGCCCAAACGGAGTTCTGAGCGAAAAGTTATGTGCATTTTACTAGACAATGCGCCGTATGCCCGCTCCATTCTCCGTTTCGTTCTTAACTATCATCCGTTGATTCCCGAACACGATCCCGGCTTGATTCCTTGGGCTTTTACTCATACTTCAAAACTCCAAATCACTTGAATTCATTCCATAATATCTACATAGCTCGGAATCACTCCTACAAAGCATAAAATACACAATTAGTGCAAAACACTAGCGATTAAAGCTCAAACTCAATTAAAGTGCAATAAATTAGAGTGTAATAAGCGACTAAAATACGCAATTATAGCCTATCATCAACACCCCACACTTAAACAATTGCTCGTCCTCGAGAAATCAAACTACACTTTATATAGACACGGCCTTTTTAAACAATTCTCCCAATTCATCACACCAAGAATACTTAAAATAGACTAAGCACAAAAGCGTAACATCTTCACCTCAAGATTTGACTTACAAGTACAGCGTATTATTCACAGCATACCCACTTACTCTAACATAGAGGACGTTGACATTACCTTTCCTTCATGAATCAAGTGCCCTCACACATCAAAAGAGAGTAGTTCCATACAATAAAATTTAAGAGCACTTAGGAACTCAAGATAGAAAGAATTCACCCCACTCTCAGAAATAACATTCATATGCCACAAAAGATGCACCATAGGCTTGCCCGTAGTGTACTACTCTACTAATCGAGCTCATTCAGTCTAGGATCAAGTAAGACTTTATTTGGTTGTAATGTAGGCTGCGGGATGGGTAGGATACATTTAGATATAAGAGTGACTACGCCTCCCTAAGCACTTTAATACATACATTTTAACATTCATGCCCATACTTATGTCAAACCATAGCTCCACCTTCACATCAATATATATTAACTACATACTTCTTTAAGAACAATCACATCAAGAGTCACCACTTAGCAAGGAATATCTGCACGCAATAAACTATTTTTTTTCTTTTCTTTTCTTTTTCAATTCAAGTGGCCCTTACTTTTTTTCCAACACAGTGCACCTTTCTCCTTATTTCATTAGTTCCACTCAAAATTCACACCAACCACCCCACACTTTATCTTTTACACAGTTCATAACAACTTAAGTGCTCATGAGAGGTTAGACGGTTCAAATAGATGGTTAATTCAAACAAATGGGTAAGGCTTGTAATGTGGTTGCCAAAGAAACAAGATTACAGGCTCAAAGGGGTTAACTATGATACATAACAATTAGGCGGGTAAATTATACATATCTGGCTCAACAAAGAAACGCCTATATCACTTCCAAGACTGAACAAAATTATTATTTCGCTTTGCAAACACACGGGGCAAGTTCTAGCGATCAAATGCAATGCACAGAATAACACACAAACCTCAAAAACACATGGCACAGAACTTACTCAGGATTGGTTTCATCAAGACACTCTAGTCAAAGCACTTAAGTAAAGTTAAGCTTATACAATTTAAGGTACTTATACAAGAGTCAAAAAATGAGCCTAAGTGTCACAACCAATGTACTCACTATTCTCAAGGCATAACAAAGTCAAGAGATATTGCTTCAATTCAATTCATCTCACACTAGCTCCTACTCCTAATAAAATAAAACTAACCACACCCGGTTCAAGTAAAACCCTTGGAAAAGAATCGCGGCACAAAGAAAAACCAAGGAGGAATCGCTACACTACCTAACAAAAGAAAATCTTTTTGTCCTTTTTCTTTGGACTTAAATCCCTCAAGAAAATTATCTAGGATATCCATCGTCGGGAAAAGTTCAATTTTTTTTTTAAACAAAAGCATTATTCAATTAAACTAACACAGCTAAAATAGCATAGAAAGTCACCCAGACAATCTCCTCACCCCGCACATAAAATTGTGCATTGTCCCCAATGAACACCATACTAAAAAGAGGGTAAAAGAAACCCCCTGGTAGGCCAAAGGCCGAAGCACTAGCAGCTCATGGGGTACTCAGACTTCTCCCAGGCCTGGCCCTTCGTGCGGGTACCTCACACTTAGTTCCAACCATCTGGTTTGCTGTTGCATCCTTCCAATAGCTTTGCTTTTCATGCTCCTAGAAAATCAAAAATCAACACTACAAAAATAATAAATTAAAAAAATTAAAATAAAATAAAATAAAGCAGTAAAGCTGGGTTACCTCCCAACAAACGCTTGATTTAATGTCACGGCACGACGTGAATCACTTTCTGCCTCCATTTCGAACTTATGAACTGGACCCCAAGGTTTGATTCTGCTCTATGATCATGCTCCTGGGGTGGTATAACGAATCTGACTGGCCCAATAAGACAATGTAGTATTCTGCACTTCTTGACCTTTGGATGAGATGTGTATTCCCGACTTTCTGGCACGAAGAATTCCAGAATGCAGGCATCTTGTTCCTTACTCCTTGACTCCTCAAGTGGCTCAGACGACTCTATTTCCATATCATCATCCAAACACAATGTGGAAAAATTCTTGGAGTGTGGACCAATGCGCTCAACTACATAAACATTGGGATTGTCAACATCCTCAACACTAATGTCACTAGAGTCAACTAAATATGTATCCTCAATATCCTTGGTTGACTCTAGTATCTCTTCTACAACATCAGCATCCTCAAAATCTAGTTCGATTGATTGTTGGTGTTCTACTCTGTCCTTCTCCTCTAGCTCATCCCCGTATTCTTTTAAATCTTCAATTATAATGGCAATTTCTGCAGCCAATTCATGCTCATTTTGTCTACTATCCACAATGTCAACTTGTTGCGCTTTACAAGGTTCAATTAATTTATTCGCTTGAGCCTCCAAGTTGAGAATAGTTGCCTCTTACCTTTGTATCTATCGTGGTTTCTCATCATATTGTTCCACATGGCACTTTAACATATCCATGGTCAGCTTTAACATATCTTCGATTTTCTTCAGGTCAGCTTCCCAGGGTTCTTTGATCCTATTAGCTTCACCAGAAAAAGTAGAACCATCATAGTAAGGGGTGGGGGAGGAAAAGACAAATACTCACAACCAAGAAAGTGACCATCTTGATCACCACACATATTACACAAATTCCACACATAAGATTGAGTTGGTGCACATAACTCGCTCTCGGAAAAATTTTGACAATTATGCAATGGGTGATTTCCTTCACAATATGCATAAGGAGGATCAAAAGTAGATTTACCAACATCAAAACTCTCATAATTCCAAGATGCCATGTCTCTCAAGTCAAAAATAAATAAAAAATCAAATACAAGAAAACAAAAATAAAAGTTCAAACTTGCAACCTAAAAAATGTACACCTACAGCTACACCGTTAGTTCCCCGGCAACGGCGCCAAAATTTGATCACGCCCAACTATGCTTTATAAAAAGGACTAAGCGGTCGTTGCAAATATAATCCAGTTTACAAGTCCGGAGTCCAATCCCACAGAGAACTAAGGCTTAGCTACAGTTGTTCAATATTGCTAAGAAGACAAGCTCGAACAATTCCTATGCTATAAATATTAAGATTCTTGTATCTAATTAACTAACAAATTAAATTAGTAGATTAACACTAAAGACACTACGGGTTGGAGACAAGATTGAGGAGGTCTAGGGTTATGATTTCCCCTATTGTTGGAATCCTTCCCGCTACGTTTTCTATAAATTTGCCTAAGTCTTCTCTACCGATCATGAGCACTCTGGCTGTCGTAACTCTCTCCCGAGTAATTACAACAATTTACTAGACATATTCTCCCGAATTACGCTAGCTGGCATTAAGTACGGCTCACTCATCGCACCCAAGGTTTCGTTATCCCTAATCCCACCTTTAAACCCTCCGTATTGATCCCTCATATACGTTAGGAGTGATGTTGTTCAACAACTACCTAAATATGCACTCTCTCCCAAGTAATACACACCAAATAGGCACAGTCAATTGAGAGCTCTTCAACCAACCACAATAATAACGTAGTTGAACAAATAGAGAAAATACTACAGCAAATATATATTAACGTAACAGGAAAATCATCCTCCAATAGGTTCCATCAAAACCCTGAATAACAAATTAGCTATTCAAAATAGTATGCATAACTACAATACTAGAATTCATAACCAATAATAAAAATAGGAAGAAGAAAGTGAAAAACACGTAGAAGAATTCTCCGCCTTGCTCCTAGTGTATTCTTGCCTCCTTGGGTCTAATCCCCGGTCTCCTTAGCCTCCTTAGGTCTAAATTATGTCAAAAGTATGTCCCCCTTGCTCAAAATAGCGTTTTTACATGTATTTATACCAAATAGGGTCGGGCCCAGATGAAATACCTTTTCCTGCACGAAATAGGACTCTGGCTCTGTAAATTTGCACAGGCGCGCCGCATGGGGCGATGCACTATGCGGCGCGGCAGTGGGGAAGTTCAGAGAGCTGTTTTCTGACAGACTGTTGGAAAATTGCACAAATGCGGCGCACCCTGCGGCGCACTTTGCGGGGTTTTAGTGGGAATTCACAAAAATACAAAACATGAAAGTTGTAGCCCTTTCAAATAGCTTTCCAACGATATATTGTGGAGCCCAAACGGAGTTCTGAGTGAAAATTTATGTGCATTTTACTAGACAATGCGCTGTATGCCCGCTCCATTCTCCGTTTCGTTCTTAACTATCATCCGTTGATTCCCAAACACGATCCCGGCTTGATTCCTTGGGCTTTTACTCTGACTTCAAAACTCCAAATCACTTGAATTCATTCCATAATATCTACATAGCTCGGAATCACTCCTACAAGGCATAAAATACACAATTAGTGCAAAACACTAGCGATTAAAGCTCAAACTCAATTAAAGTGCTGTAAATTAGAGCGTAATAAGTGACTAAAATACGCAATTATAGCCTATCACCAACAATGTTTGGATGGATTGTATTATTTGCCGTCGTTTCATGAAGTCATGGACCAATAATATGAAGAATAAACTTGCAATATCACAAAGAAAAAGTATGATATGAGATAATATTATTATTAAAAAAGGTAGGGTAAAGGATAAAATAAGATTTTTTTTAATAATAAAAAGAGTAAAATGAGAGAAAAAAATAAGGAAACGACGCGACCACACCAAATCAGCCGTTTCATAGAGTGGCATTTTTTGTCGTTATGTAATAACGGATTTAACGATACGATATAATAAAATTTAAGTAACGATCAAAACAAATATTTTATTTAAATTAACAATACGATACAATACAATAGGTAACAATCATCCAAACAAGCTATTATGCGCAATCTGATCAAGTATAAAAAACTTAGCATAACCCTATCCAACTCCCGATATTATCTCTCTGCTCTCTTCTTTTTCTGTCTCAAGAAGCCCACCACTGACGCACTCCACCAATTTCAGTGTACCAAAGGATCGTTTTGGACCAAAAGCATGCCACAATTGACTCTCTCATGTCTATATAGACACCCATTACGTGAAGTTATAATTCTAATTTCGATAGGTTGAAAGTAACTCTAAATTCCTCTTTTGTTCTTTCTTAAAAGTCTCTGTGATTTTGGATTTTAAAAAGAGTTTTTTTCTAAAGAGAAATGCAGGTTCAGCTTATATTTATAATGGTTTTGTAAAATCATATCTTCTCTGCCGAGGGTGGTTATTATTTTAAATTGATCAACTTTGGGGCTCTATATTTTCAAATGCGTAGTTGGCGCGTCCTAAGTTCTATTAAGAAACGTATGATTGATTAATGTCTATTTTTATTTGTTGGCTGGAACTAATTTTTTTTTTTTTTCAAATTTATGTTTCAATTCTTACCTGTGACATTAATTTTTTGTATGGAGAAAAAATACCGAGAAAAATATGGGTTGCCAATAAGCCTTATGATCCAAAATGATCCAACCAACATACTGTTAGGGATACAGTAGATATGCCTCGATACAACTCATATTTGATGATTTCAACATATTGTTATGAACGTTAATTGATATAAAAATATATGGCTTCTGATATTCTTTTATCATAGTTATTATTAATTGTTTGATTAACTTGATAAGGTCCTTGATTAAATTTTGTGTAACGACCCGACCGGTCATTTTGAGCTCTAGCCTATTGTATGGCGGTTTGAGCCTCTGAGTAGTTTCATTTCATGTATTATGACTTGCACGTCTAGTTGGTTTTGACTTTCGAGAAGTGCGGAGTCGATTTGGAACAATAATTCACTCTTGGGAAGTTTTAAGTTTGAGAAGTTGACCAAGGTTTGAATTTTGACTAAACGACTTTAGAATCGAAAATTGAAGGTTCCTTAGGTTCGGAAGGTGATTTCGGACTTGGGCATATTTTCGGGTTGAGTATTGGATTGTCCGGGGGAGATTCAGTGCTTATTATCGGAAATTTGCATTTTGAAGATTTTTGAAATTTGCTAAGTTTGGCTTGGAGTGGACTTCAGTATTATCGAACTTCGATTGGTGTTCTGGTATCACGCCCCAACCCCGGGGAGCGCGACCGGCGCTCAACCGAGTGAACCCGGTCGAGCAAGTCTATTAGACACTTTCTACCCAACTCACTTATGACCGAGAGGATGTACTTTCATTAATCTAGACAATAGGAGGTCATATTTATATATGCACATTACTAAGCCATTCCATTAGTTACATCACCGTTAAGTTCCCAAATACATATACTTTAAGATCTAGTGGAACACGAGTCCAAAACACAATAGATAGTCTGTTGACCTTACCATTACCCCTGTACAACCCACACAATGTCTACGGAGCCTCTAATTAGATACAAAAGGAAGTGCTATGAAAGTGCCAGCAACAAGGCCGCGGCTATACCTCAAAACATGGAAATTTTATAGCAAAAGATGCATTACATGGCCCCAAGATGAAATGGGGCTTACCAAGACTTCTGGGAAGGTGAAGGCAAAGCACCGCTAGCTGCGATCAACACTGTCGGCTATAGAACCACCTACATCCATTAAAAGATGTAGCGTCCCGACAAAAGGGACGTTAGTACTGTCGAATAGTACTAGTATATAAAGCTAAAACACCATCTTAATAGAATGAACAATTAAACATAGAGAAAACAGTCATGATGTACAACAAAAGCTTTCAAACAAATACAAAAGAAAACATTAAGTAAGGGTTACAAAGTCTCCGGTTAAATTCCCATCTTATTAAATTGATAATCTCAGTGCCATATGCCACAATCCAAAATACCATCGTGTTCCTACACGGAGTGCGATCTCGACCCGATCGGCTAGGCCATCTCTTTTGAGACGACAACCAAATCCACAATTCCAAATCAATCATTTCCAGCACAGTCACCACCATGTGTGCGGCATGGCATCCGATCACGGCCCGATCGGGTAGGCCGTCTCCCTTGAGACATCAACCAAATCCACAATCCCATATTTCAATACATTGGCACGAGTTGCTTTACTTATTAAGTCATTCTTGGCACATGGCCGCATTTCATTATTCAAGTTTTCCCTTTTTACATATTCAATAACATTATCACCAACAACAATAAGGCCTATCATGTAAGGCATTTTCACACACCAGGGAAATGCTTGAAAATTCTAAGCACATAGAGGATTTTCATACAAATTGGTACAAGAATCTTTATTTACTTTCTTTGACATGAATTCTTAGCCTTTCTCAATACATATTCCACATTTGTAAACATATTCGCAAATTGCATGATGACATGATAAACATTTAGAACAATCAATGAACATAAATCTTTCAACACAACACATTAGGGAAACGATCCTAGTATGATCAATTTAGGAACTTACACCAATTACACTAACACCAGGGGTTCGATTCTAAGAAGAAAGAGGTTTAGTCATACATACCTCGATAGAGCTTTCCTTAAATTCTTACAATAATTCCGGAACCTCTAGCAACTTCGATCTATATTATGAGCATTACAAATTGAACCAAATATTAGAGAGATGATCAAGACTCTAGCTCTTATGAGCACATTACCAAGCGCTACATGTGCATTATGTCTTTTGTGATTTATTGGTGAAAGATTTAACCAACCCATACCCCCTCTCTTACCATTTTAGCTCATAATCCTCCCACACTCTTCCATTACACATGTATGCAAAATAGATACAACCTTAAGCCCATGAACCCTCTTGTTAATTGCTCATTTTAGTAGGAATTTTCGAAATGAAAGGCTAGGGCACAGATTCTTACCTCTTAGGTTGAAGGCTTAGGAAACTTTTCTTGAAAATCTTCAAAGATTGGGCAAGGATTGGAAGGTGAGTTAGTGAGGATCACTTTCTCCCTCTTGAACTCTTTGTCTCACTTTAAAGGCATCAGAAAATAGCTTAATATGGCCTAATGGGGTATTTTTAACTGGATGGGGTCGGGTTTTAAAAGTTAGAAAATAGGAGCCCCGACTCAAATCTGCGGTCGCATATGCGACGGTATAATGGACATGCGGCCCGCAAAGTGACTGCAAAACAGCCCTCAGGGGCTGGAATTTTTTTGCCTGGGTATGCGACCAGTATGCGGTCTGCATACCTGTTATGCGGTCGCATAATGCACCGCAGAACTTCCCTTTGCAAAAGTCTAAGACGATTATGCAATGGATATGCGACCTGCAAGGCGGTTATGCGATCGCATATTTGGCCGCATAACTGGCCTCCAAATTCGCCAAGTTTTCTGCCTCACTCTGCGACCAATATACGGTCCGCAGAGTGATTATGCGGCCGCATAAGGGGCCGCATAAATGCATTCTTCTGCAACACATTTTCCTTTAACTTTTTAATGCACAGATCAATCCAAAAATTCCTACTATTATATCACATAAATTTAACTTGGCACCACTAAATTCTAGGTTTTTAGGAAAAAAAATTTACGGGGCCTCACATCTGGGACCTTCGATGTGTTCATTTTATTGATTGGAACTCCTGCGTGAAATTTGGTCGTGATCCGGAATATAAGTGTGACTCGGGACGTGTTCGACGAAGTTTGAAAGTTAAAAGTTAAAAGAAGCATTTTGATCGTCGTTTCATAGTTTTGATGTTATTCATGGGGTTTAGAGCCTTTGGATAAGTTTGGATAAGGTATTATAACTTGTTGGCATGATTGGACAGGGTCCCGGGAGCCTCGTGTGTGTTTCGAGGTGGTTTCGGACCAATTTTCTTTGATCCAAGTCGTTGGATTGCTGGTTCTGGTTTTGTTCTTCGCGAACGCGATAGGAAGCACGCGTTCGCGATGAAGGATTTTTGCGAGGGGTGGTTGTGCTTCGCGGTCGCGATGGAGGAGTCGCGTTCGTGACGACCTGGGGGCAGAGGTATATCGCATTCACGACATCACATTCGCGGAGGGGAGGTTGGATCTGAAAATAGCATTCACATTCGCGAAGGTCAGGTCGCGTTCGTGATGGTCAGGCATGGTAAGGCATCATGTTCGCAGGCCTAGGCTCGTGATCGCAAAGAGGATTTGAGTTGGAGCTGAGTTGTGCTCTGCGAATGCGAGGCACATGCCGTGTTCGCGAAGAAGGATGCATGGGTAGTGCATAAGAATGCAAAATCGGGTTTTGGCTCATTTCATCTCATTCTCATTGGGGCGGTTTTGAAGACTCATTTTCGTTATCTATCAAGAGGTAAGTGATTCCTACTCATTGTGAGTTAAATATATTGATTACATATAGATATTAACGTGAAAATTGGTAGAAATTGTGGAATTTTTGAATAAAACCTAGAAATGATATTTTTGGATTTTGACAACTAAATTGGACATGGAATTGGGAATAAATTATATATATTTGAGGTCATGGTGCTATAGGTAATGTTTATCTTCGAAAAATTTTAGAATCCGGGCATTTGGGATCGAGGATTGACCTTGTTGACTTTTCGTGTAGAGTCGGGAATTATTTCTAGTTATTAAATTATGAGTATTTGGGTATATTTTGATTGTTTTGCACGTTATTTGACTAGTTTCAGATCGTTTGGCATTGGTTTGAGGAGTTAGAGAGGCGTTGGAGCCGGTTATCAGATTTCGGAGCGAGAAAAGTATCTTGTCTAACCTTGTGAGGGGGAAATTGCCCTGTAGATATTTGTTATGTGCTACATATTGTGAGAGCTACGCACGTATGAGGTGACGAGTATCTGTGTGTATGCTAGAATTCCTAATTAGGTCCGGGTAGACTTAGACTCACGTCATGCTTTAATTATAATATTTGGGTTATTCTTGCTTGTTTAAATGTTATAATTTATATTTTTGGCTGAGACTAGACTTGCCTAAAGTATCAGACATGCCACTTTAGATATTTGGCGAGATACCTGATTAGCAATAGAAATTAAACTTCCTTTTACGGATTTCTCCTTTGTTGTACGAAATTATTCGAAAAGTTTCTTAAATTTCTTATATATATGTGGGGGGGGGGGGTCAAGNTGGGATCGGGCTTAACGCTTTGGCGGTACTACTGTGGATCGGGTCGTACCACCTCGACAGTATTATGAGATGTATCTAGGGTTCGGACCGGTCGAATCTCGACAATATACACAATAATTATGGGATCGGATCGTACGCCATGGCAGGAAATCGTGCCATTACTCTTATGTGATCGGGTCGTTTGTCTCAGAAGAATTGTGCGAAATATTTAATAGGGAGTCAAAATACTTATGAGTCTTCCTGACATGAGATGTAACCGTATTTGGTGTTGACCATTTTGAATTCCATTTGAGGAAGTATCCGGTATTTGAGGACTTCGTGTTTACCCTTCAACTGAGAATCGTATTGTGTACCTATATATGTTTTCACTATTTTACTTGTCATGTTTCATACCTGTCTACTTTTATTGTACTTTATTTATTGGACTACTCGTAAGTGTCGATGTTGAGCCCTCATCACTGCTTATTTGGGGTTAGGATAGATACTTACTGGTACGCGTTGATTTACGTACCCATACTACACTTCTGCACTAATTGTGCAGGTATTGAGACAGGTTCATTCGGTGGTCATCTTGGCGCATAGGTGCAGCTGCTGAGGGGCTTTATGGTGAGCTGCATTCCATGTTATGATCCGTAGCACACGAAGTCTCCATCATATTCATTTATTTTATCCTGTCTATTATATATTCCAAACAGATGTTGTATTAGTATTGTACTCCCTAGTAGATGTTCATGCACTTGTGACGCCAGGTTTTGAGGGTTTCTAGTGGAAGTTCATAGTTGTACTTATTATTATTATCACTACGTTTAATGTATTATTCGTACTCAGTATTTTGGTAAAGAAATACATATGCTTCCATCGGTTCTGGATTAAAATTCAAATTATTTACAAAAATTTCTGATATTAAAGGCTAAAAAGGATAATTAAGGTGGAGGTACGCTCGTTGGCTTTCCTAACAACATTGTTGTGCACCATCATGACCTATTATGGGATTTGGATCGTGACAGTTTGTTATCAGAGTTCTAGGTTCACTTAGGTCTCACGAGTCATAAGTGTAACGGCCTGACCGATCGTTTTGTGTATTTGAGTTCGTTTAACCTTTTGAAACTTCTTGTATGTGTATTTGTGATTTTATTACTTGTGGGGATGGTTAATTTCGTTTCGGGGTAGTTTTAGAATGATTTGGACCTGTTTGGTTCTAGGTTTAGAAGCTTAAGTTGGAAATATTGACTGAGGTTTGACTTTTGTAAAAATGGCCCAGGAACGGTATTTTGAAGGCTCTGATTGGTTCGTATCATAATTTTGGACTTGGGTGTATACTCGGAATTAAATTTAGAGGCTCCTAGGTTGATTTGACTTATTTTGCCGAAAGTTGGAAATTTGAGGTTTAGGAATTTCCTTAAGTTTGACCGCAGGTTGACTTTATGGCTATCAGGGTCGGAGGATTGTTCGTGTTTGCTCGCGTTCGCGAAGAGGAATTCTGAGACGATGGCAGGTTTGACTTCGCGATCGCGAAGAAGGTCAATAAAATAGAAACAATTTAAAACTCGGGACTTAGGCTCATTTTTCCAATTTCTCATATTTCCTGCCAGAATTTGGAGCTTCTTGGAAGGGAATTTTCATCTAGCATTTTAAGGTAAGTGATTTCTATCTAATGTAAGTTTATTACATAGATTATAGGTATATATTAACATAGAAATTATGAAAATTGGGCTTTTGTTGGAAAACCTAGGGTTTACTAAAAATAGGATTTGACCATAAAATTGATCACGGAATGCGTATAAATTATATATTTGATTTCGTTAGGTCATGTGTAACATTTATCTACGAAAATTTCCAGAATTCGGGTACGTGGGACAAAGGGTGACTTTTATGAACTTTCTGAATTGGGTTAGAAATTACTCTAATAGATGAATTATGAACTTTTGAGTATGTATATATACTTGATTAGTTTGTACGACTTTTGACTAGTTTCAGGTTGCTCGACGTTATTTTGAGGCTACTAGTGCGGTTTGAGGGCCGAGTAGAGGACTTGGAAGTAAGGTAAGTCACTTGCTTAATCTTGCAAGAGAGAATTACCATGTCGGTGCTTTAATTGTTATGTGCTACTTGTTGTGGGTGCTATATACGCACGAGGTGAAGAGTCCGTACGTAGCTAAAATCATGTTTATGTCCGGGTAGACTTAGGACTTTATCATAAAATGTTTGTACTATTTGAACTCAACTTGTTAGTTTAGTTACTTAAATTTTAATTGAAATTCGATTAGGGATTTTGTTAGGTCGACCTTCATTACCTTGAATCTTTTGCGAAATACTTGATTATTTGTAAAAATCACGCTTTCTTTGTGTGCCCATCCTTGTGTTGTATTTGTTTGAGTTGTAGTTCAGAGAGTTTCTCTATTCCTGTGGATCGGGCTGTACGCCTCGGCGGTGCTATGAAATAGTTTTTCGGATCAGGCCGAATGACCTCGGCAGTATATGATGCATCTATGGTTCGCGTTGGTCGATCATCAGCAGTATACACGATTATTAGGGATCAGGTCGTATGACCTCGGTGTAATTCGTGTGTAATGTCACTAGGAGTCAAAATATACATGAGATTTCTTTCTTGACTTGAGATTTGATATGTGCTTGATGGTTCTTTTTTGCTTAAGATAGCACTTGATATTTGGGGATTTCATAATGTCGTTATGTTGAAGGATCATGTTATTTACAGCCTTTCGTATTCCATTATTACTGTTATGCTTCATGACTATTTTAATTTCATCTATTTTATTTATTAGATCACTAGTAAGTGTCGATGTAGACCCCTCATCACTACTTCTGCGAGGTTAGACTAGATACTTAGTGAGTATGCGTTGACTTATGTATTCATGCTATGCTTCTATTCTAATTGTGCAAGTACTGAGGCAAGTACATCTGGTGGCCATTCGGGCTGCATATGCACTATCCGGAGACTTAGTGGTAAGCTTCACCCCATGCTTCGATCTGCAGCACCCGGAGTCTCCATTTATTGCATTTACTATTTCTGTCTATTTCATTTTTGTGACACCGAATTTTGGAAATTTCTAGCAGATGTTTATGGTTTTGCCTAATATTGTCATCATTTTGTTTTTTATGTTTAATATCTCCATGATCTTCTATGCTTAATTTTCTTTATTTAATAAAACTCATGATATAAAACGTATAAAAATGGATAGTTAAGTTGATGATTCACCGTTGGCTTATCTAACAATGACGTTATGCGCTATCACGGTCTAAGGTGGGAATTCTGTCCTGACAGCTTGGCATCAGCACTAGGTTCACATAGGTCTCACGAGTTATGAGCATGCCTAGTAAAGTCTTGCATATTTGTACGGAAACGTGCGAACTTATCTTCAAGAGGTTATAGGGTTTTAAGAAACTTCTCTTTCTTCATATCCTATCGTGAAGTTGATGTTGTACTAAGTATCTTTCTCTTATTCGCTCACAGATGGTGAGAACGCGCGCGACGGCTATACCCCACCATAGAGGGGCTGCTCCCCCAGTTGTTAGAGGTTGAAAGAGGGCCACAACCCTTGCTAGAGGAAGAGGACATCCTAGAGTTGCTTCTATAGTACCACCAGTGGATCCAGTGGATGATGCTGTTATTAAGAAGCAGAATGAGGCGCCTGCAACTGAGCCGGCCCCGACGGATTTTATGACCGCACCAGGATTTCAGGAGGTCATGGGCCGTATGTTGTAGTTCATGGATTCTATGACTCAGTCTGGGCTATTTTCGACTAATCCGGCCATATCTCAGGTGGGAGGAGCATAGACCCCTACCGCTCATGCTTCGGGGCACACTGCTGCCATTTATCAGACCCAGGTGTACTACCCGTGGGGCGGGGCTCAGCCTGTTGCAACAGTTAGACTAAAGACCAGTTCGGCTGCAATCGTCGAGGAGCAGAAGCGGCTGTACAAATGGACTAGGCTTCGTCCTCTTATCTTAGGTGGTGAGCGGTCAGAGGACCTACAGGTTTTTATTGGCTGTTGTAGGGAGAGGCTACATAATATGGTAGTAGTGGAGTCCAATGGGGTGGACTTCACCACATTTCAGCTGGAGGGGAAGACCCGTAGATGGTGGCAGTCTTATCTCTATACTAGGACAGAAGGTTCACCTTCCTTGACTTGGGACCAGTTCATACGTCTCTTTTTGGAGAGATATATTCCACCCTCACAGTGGGAAGAGTTACGGGGTCAGTTCGAGTGGCTCTAGCAGGGTCAGATGTCCGTAACCGACTATGAGACGAAATCTCTGAGTTGTCTCTTCATGCAGTTATGATACTCTCCATAGATGTAGAGAGAGTGCGGAGGTTTATTTCGGGCTTAGACTATGGTATCCAGGTTTCTATGGCCCGAAAGGATGAAATAGGGACTCCTTACGATTAGGTTATGGAGATAGCTTGGAGGATCGAGCGTATCCGCAACTAGGGCCGAGAGTATACATCAAAGGATAAGTAGCCTCGATATCCTGGTGGATATAGCAGCGCCCCATTTGGGTACAAAGGTCAGTTCATGATGGGCCAGTCTAGCAGGCCCACGTATTCGACAGCACCTTCTGCTCGGCGGGCTCCGGGGTGACCCTACTTCAACGCCATTCTAAAGCACACCTACCGTCGATCGGCTATTAAGGGTTCTTCCAGTGGGTATTCAGGTCACCAGGTTCAGCAGTCTTCCGCACCGAAAGGTTACTACGAGTGCGGGGAGCTTGGTCATATAAGGGTGTTTTGCCCCAAGCTTCGGGGCAAGGCAGTACAGTAGGGCCATCAGCCCGTGATCACCACACCAACTGCCGCACCGCCCATCCGGTCGACCAGAGGCAGAGGGCAGGTGGGTAGGGGTTGCCTTAAAGGTGGAGTCCAGCCAGATGGCGCTCCGATTAGATTTTATGCCTTCCCAGCCAGACCACATGCAGTAGCCTCAGACGCCATGATCATAGGTATTATTTCTACCTACAGTAGGGATGCTTCGGTACTATTCGATCTAAGGTCTACTTATTCATATGTATCTTCTCTATTTTCTTCTTATTTGGATGTATCCCATGAGTCCTTGGGTGTTCCTGTCTATGTGTCCATGCCAATAGGTTATGTGTAGTGACTTTTTGTAGTTATGAGACCAGAGCGGATCTTCTGTTGTTTGATATGACTAACTTTGAGGCCATTTCGGGCATGTACTAGTTGTCTCTGTACCATGCCGTTTATAATTTCTATCCCAACACTATTACCTTTGCAATGACAAAGTTGCCTAGATTGGAGTGGAGGGGCTCGTCTATCAATACATCTAGTCGTGTCGTCTCTTTCTTGAAGGCTAGACATATGGTTGAGAAGGGTTGTTTAGCCTATCTGGCTTTTGTTCGAGATACAACTGTGGGGACTCCCACGATAGATTCGGTGCCCATGGTGCGGGAGTTTTTCGGTGTATTTCGTGCTGATCTACTAGGCATGTCGCCAGATCATGATATTGATTTCGGCATTGATTTGGCACTGGGAACCCAGCCTATCCCTATTTGCCTTATCTCATGGCTCTGGTGGAGTTGAGGCAGTTGAAGGAGCAGCTTCAGGAGTTGCTTGAGAAGGGGTTCATCAAGCCGAGTGTGTTGCCCTGGGGTGCACCGATATTATATGTGAAGAAGAAGAATGGGGTTATGCGCATATGCGTTGATTACCGCCATCTGAACAAATTCACTATCAAGAATAAGTACTTGTTGTTCGCGCATTGATGATTTGTTCGATCAGGTGCTAGAGTGTTCTCAAAGATCGACTTGAGATACGGGTATCATCAGGTGAAGATTCGTGCTTCAGATATTCCGAAGACGGCTTTCCGGACTAGATATGGGCACTATGAGTTCTTGTGATTTCCTTTGGCTTGACTAATGCCCCAGCGGCATTTATGGATTTGATGAATCGCGTGTTCGGGTCATATCTTAACTCATTTTTCATTGTCTTTATTGATGATATATTGATCTGCTCGTGTATTATAGAGGAGCACGAGCAACATTTCAGGATAGTGCTTCAGACCTTGCGGGAACAAAAACTATATGCTGATTTCTGCAAGTGCGAGTTCTGGTTAGATTCTGTGGCTTTCTTGGGGAATGTTATATCAGGCGAGGGTATTAAGGTGGATCCCAAGAAGATCGAGGCAGTTCAGAGTTGGCCTCGTCCTACCACAACGACTGAGATTAGGAGTTTCTTAGGGCTAGAAAGTTATTATCGCCGGTTTGTGGAGGGATTCTTCTCTATTGCAGCTCCTTTGACTAGATTAACTCAGAAAGGTGCTCAATTCAGATGGTTTGATGATTGGGAGGCGAGCTGTTAGAAGCTCAAGACCGCATTGACTACAGCATCAGTATTGGTTTTGCCCTCTGGTTCGGGGATGTACATTGTGTATTGTGACGCTTCAAACGTTGGTTTGGGTTGTGTATTGATGCAGGAGGGGCGAGATATTGCATATGTTTCACATCACCTGAAGCCTCACGAGAAGAATTAACTTATGCATGATCTGGAGTTGGTAGCGGTAGTTCATGCTCTCAAGATCTAGAGGCATTACCTTTATGGGGTGTCGTACGAGGTCTACACCGATCACCGCAGTTTACAGCATTTGTTTAAGCAGAGGGATCTTAATCTGAGGCAGAGCAGGCAGCTTAAGTTACTGAAAGATTTTGATATTACCATCCTTTATCATCAAGGCAAGGCGAATGTGGCTGCGGATGCCTTGAGAAGAAAGACCAAAAGTATGGGTAGTTTGGCATTCATTTTAGCAGGAGAGAGGCCATTGGCTTTAGACATTCAGTCCTTAGCTAACCGACTTGTGAGGTTGGATATTTCAGAGCCCAGATGAGTTCTTGCATGTGTTGTGGCTCAGTCTTCTTTATTCGAGCGGATCAAGGCTCATCAATACGAAGATCCCTACTTGTTGGTTCTTAGAGAGACGGTGCTACTGGGTGATGCCAAGGAGGTTACTATCGGAGATGATAGTGTTCTGCAACTCCAGGGTCGCTTATGTGTTCCAAATGTTGATGGCCTGAGGGAGACGATTCTAGAGGAGGCACACAGTTCGTGTTCTGTATTCATCCAGTTGGATCGAAGATGTATCGTGACCTGAGGCAGCATTACTGGTGGCGGCGGATGAGGAATGACATAGTTGAGTACGTGGCGAGGTGTTTGAATTTCCAGCAGGTTAAGTACGAGCACCAGAGGCCAGATGGCTTACTTCAGCAGATGGTTATACTGAAGTGGAAGTGGGAGCGCATCACTATGGACTTCATAATTTGTAGGGGCGTCAATGGATATTTAAAACCGACAAATCTATCGAACCGTACCGTACCGAACTAATTATTAGGTTTTTTTTATAAAACTGTAGGTTTTTATATAAATCTATAACCATGCCGATTATTATTCAGGTTTTTTATTTTATGAAAATAAATCGAAAATACCGAACCGCACCGAATAAATTCACATGCGAAAAATATATTTATATGTTAAGTTTAAAAATAATAAAGCATTCAATTTTTTCTTAGACTTTAGAATTATGAAAACCGTTCCCAGAGAACAAATAATTAAACATAATATCCTAATTCTCAAACCTATTATGTTACTCCTATTGAAACAAAATTATTTCCAACATAGCTTGTAAGATACAAGGTATTCTAGCGATTATGAGTAACAAACTACAATATATTGAATATGTTTCCTTTTGTATGATTTAGAATTATCATTTTGAGTATTTAATCTTCTATAAACTTTATTCTTAAGTCTTACCTTGGTTAATATCTTTCAACTTGTGTGCTTTATATTTTCTTTGTCTTTACTTAGTTTTTTACGCTGTTGTAGAATAGTTGATTGATCTATACTCTAAATATCTTTCATATTTTTTTAATTCATCACCCTTTAAACCATAAAAATATCTAGAGATTTTTGTTAAGTCATATAAAAGTACGTGTATTATTACATTATACTTCTACTAGTGACTTTTATATGACATTTAAAAAGAATACCGAAAATTAACTGAACTGTACCGATACCGAAGAGAAACCGACATGATTAGAACAGGTTCAGAAAGTCTAATTTTAGTGTTATATAGCAGAATAACCAAAAAATTTAAATGATATAAATTTTATAAAATAATCAGCTGAACCTAACCATTGATACCCCTAGTAGTTGGTTTGTCGCGGACGTTGAGGAAGTTTGACTCCATTTGGGTCATTATCGACAGACTGGCCAAGTCTGCACACTTTATTCTGGTGATGACTACATACACTTCAGAGAGGTTAGCCCAGATTTATATTCAGGAGATCGTCAAGTTGCATGGTGTGCCTATCTCCATCATTTTAGATAGAGGCACTCAGTTCACTTCACATTTTTAGAGAGTTGTACAGAGTGAGTTGGATACCGGGGTAGAGCTCAGCACGGCCTTTCATCCGCAGACCGACGAGTAGTTAGAGCGAATAATTTAGATTTTGGATAATATGCTCAGAGCATGTGTGATTGACTTTCGAGCGCAGTGGGATCGGTTCTTATCTTTGGCCGAGTTTGCTTATAACAACAGTTATCAGTCCAGCATCGAGATGGATCCATTTGAGGCCTTGTATGGTCGGCGATGTCGGTCCCCCATCAGTTGTTCGAGCCCTGTGAGGCTAGGTTATATGGTAGTGTTTTGGTAAAGGTGTCTTGGATAAGGTAAAGTTGATACAGGAGCAACTTCGCACAGCTCAGTCCAGGCAGTAGAGTTACACAGATCAGAAAGCATGTGATTTATCATTAATGGTGGGCGAGAAGGTTCTCTTGAAAGTCTTGCCGATGAAGGGTATCATGAGATTCTAAAAGAGGGGAAAGCTGAGTTCGAGGTTTATTGGTCCATTCGAGGTGTTGGAGAGAGTTGGAGAAGTTGCATATAGGCTTGCTTTGCCTCCTAGTCTATCAGGAGTTCATCCGATTTTTCACGTGGCTATGCTCCGAAGGTACCATGCCGACAGGTCCCATGTGTTAGCTTACAACATAGTTCAGCTAGATGAGATCTTGAGTTATGAGAAGGAGTCAGTTGCTATTATAGACAGGCAGGTCCACAAGTTGCTCTCAAGCTTCCTGAAATAGACAAAGGCATAAGATTAATAGAAGCACCTAAATCAGACAAAGATGTTGTTAGCACTTCCTAATGAGCAAAGTATAGTGAAACTCCCTAAATCTCCACACTTTTGAGGGAGCTAATTTTACAGAATAGCACTACAATGCTCTGTGAGCTTGACTACCGATGTCTCTTCCACCTTCCACTTGTTCGACAATATCTCCTTCAAGAACGTGGCATATGCTAGCATTTATGAGATCACCTCTGTGAAACGCTGATTAACATGCACCTGTTTGAGCACTTCTAGAAAACTCCCAAATTATTTGTCCAACTTCTCTCTTCTTTGCTTATGAGGGAAAGATAGATCAGGAATATATTTACTCTCTTCAGTCTTGTCATTACTCCTTTGTTTGTCTTTCTTTTTCCTTATTGTAACTTCAGATTTTTTTTCCAGACCATCCTATTTCTCTTCCCTCACTTCACTTCTACGATGCTCATCACTTTTCTGCTCCACTTCAGTCTTAACTTGATTTCAAGTCAACTCATCCTTTTGTGTTACCATCGGGTCCTGTGTTACTTGTCATTCCTCAAAGAAACTGCATTTACTGTTTCCTTTGGATTCCTTTCGGTATCCGCAAGAAGGGTTTTTAGAGATCTCTCGGATAACAAACTAGCATTCTGCCCCACTTGCCTTTCTAAGTTTCGAATGGATGCACCATGAGTCTCAAATCTCTCATTTGTATTAATAACGAAAGCCTCCATTTGATCTTCCATGCTAGACTGATTAGACTGTGGAGGCTGGTATTGCTGCCTCTGCTAATTTTGAAATCCTGGATCTCCTTGTCCCTGGGGTCTCAGATTATTCTGCTGCCATGAATTCAGACTACCACTTGGTGAACTTCACGAAAAACCTGGGTGCCTCTGCCTCATGGAGTTAAAATTGTTACTACTTTGATAGTTTCCTCTATTAAAGCTTCCCACAACATTTACCACTTCATTTGTATCTGAGTCCTGACACTCATGCGTTGGATGAACCATTCCACAAAAGTCACAAACCGATGATAGCTAGATCTAGACCTTGGCTAAGGTCAACTTTCTAATCTCTTTGGCCAAGGTGTCTAGCTGGCTTGTATTGATGTGTTAGTGTCCACCTGGTGAACCCCAATAGATTTGCTTCTATCATTACTCTCAGCGGGCCATTGGTTAGAATCCTCAAACAATTCATCAAGGATAGAGACAATCTCCTTTGGAGTTTTCTTCATTAACGGACCTCCAACTGCAATACTCAGAGTTCGCCGTGAGAAGGGTACCAGCCCATCCCAAAAGTCCTGGAGTTGCATCCACAATTCGATTCCATTATGCTGACACCTCCTCACTATCTCCTTGAATCTTTCCTAAGCTTCGAAAACCGTTTCAGTGTCCTTCTAGCAGAAGTTGTGAATTTCCCTTCTGAATGTCACTGTTTTTGTAGCTAAGAAGTACTTGTCAAGAAACTTTTTCATCATATCTTCCCATGTCCTGATCGACCTAGTTGGTAAGCTTCGTAGCCAATGCTTCGCATCATCCTTCAATGAAAAGGGGAATGCCCTTAAGTAAACTGCATCGTTTGACACTCTATTGTACTGAAAGGTATTCATGATTTCCTCAAAGTACATCAAGTGAGTGTTAGGATCTTCATTCACCTTCCCTCTAAAGAAACGGTTGTTCTGGATGGTTTGAAGCAAGCCTTGCTTCAACTCAAAAATATTTGCTACTATGGTTGGAGGTCTAACACTTGACAGTCCCTGACTGTAGACTAGTTTGGCATAGTCACAGGCTAGGGGGCCACATTTTTCAAACTAGTCTTCAACCAGGGATCGATCTAGATTGAATCTTCAACCGCCATCCTCTTCGACAGTGTCGTCAACAGCTCTAAGGGCTGCTTTAGCTGCTAACCAAGTAGCTTGCTGATGTGTCATAGAATTGCGGCACTTTTGATACAAATTACATAGGCTTTAGCTCATCTTTTAAATCATTTTAAGTCAATTCTTATGTAGTTTTGGTGTTTTGCAGCAAACTAGACTTGAAGAACCAAGAAACAGAAAAGATGACAAAAACCCATAAAAGGGCAGAAACACGGCAGGTTTGCGACAACAAAAGTGATGTGCGGGTCGCAAACCAACCGCAAACTGAAGTGGATCGACCCAGTCCTGAGAGTGGATTTTGCAGTCCATTGTGCGGTCGCATAACGCTTGTGCGGACCGCATAATGACCGCAAAAATACAAATAGAGTTTCTGCGAGAATGACATTGTGGTACCAAATCCCGTCGCAAAATCGATGTGCGGACCGCATAATAGAACTGCGATGTAAAACTGGACAACTGGACAAGCAACTCTGTGATGGAAATGCAGATATGCGGGCCGCGAAACTGCTCTGCGACCCTAGAAAGGGTCGCAGACGTGATCTGCATGGTTAAATTTGTCTCTTTTTGACCCCGACTTTTAGCCCATTATAAATATAATAACTAGGGTTTTTGTGGGACATCTTGTTAGAAAAAGAGGCTACACTTAGAGTATTGAATACACTATTACTTTGGAAGTTTTTGAAGAGAGAATCTTTCATCTTTGTAAGCTTTATGACTTTATTTATTGCTTTGTTCTTAGGTTCTAGTATGAGTAGCTAGTTTTAAATATTAAGGTTGTGGATCCTGCATGGGTGCAGTGTTAATAGGTGTTTGCCATTGAATATATATATAATGGTTGGTTGGTATCTATTTATTTCTCATGCTTCATTTATTGTTGATGGTTGCAAACATTGACTAAAGTCATTTTACTCTATCTTTGCTTGGAAAAGTGGGTTAGGGTTTGGTAGAATTGAATAGCGAAAACTCAAGGCTTTAAACCTTATTCAATAAAATCGCTTAGGAATAAGTGGGTTCTATTTGGCATACATTGGTTGCTCTTGCTTATAACTCTTTTCTATTTGGGAAAATCATAAAGAGAAAATACTACCTAATTATTGAAAAATATTGGGTAGTCATTTAAGAACTATTTGGATATCAAAGGATCTTCCATTAGAAATATATCATATTAACACCGATAGCATTACATTCCATTGATGGGGACACAACCTTGGTTTCCTTAATTAAATTAATTACATTCTCATAACAAAATAGTTCTCTTGATAATTCACAATTACGACACTCTCTTTTTCAGCTAACGGATTAGGATTACGACATAAGTCGAGTTTCACACTATTCAAGTAACCTTTTCACACCTATTCCCTGTGGGATTCGACCCCAACCTAGTTGGTTATTATATTTGACATCGACTGCTTTACACCATTTATTTAGGTGTAATTTGAGCGTATCACTTGCTATCTTTATTGTGCTGCCTCTCTTGCAGCTAGGTCTACCCCATCATTCTCGTTGTTTGCCATTTTATCATGAGTCGAAGTCTGACCTAAGGATGATCCACTTGATTCATCTCATATAACAACTGTCGTAGGTGCTTGTCCAATTCTGGGTCGTGGCACCAATTCCTTAGAAGAGGATCGAGTCATACACCACTGACTTAACCTGTTGCCTGTGCACAGATGAAAGAATCGTGAAAAATGAAAGAAAAAAAATCCTAAATTAGCACCAAAAACTATTTTTACACAGATGAAAGAATCGTGAAAAATGAAAGGAAAAAAATCCTAAATTAGCACCAAAAACTATTTTGATCATTATTGATTGTCAATCCCCAACAACAGCGCCAAAATTTGACAAGCGTAAAACACAACACAAAATTGATGCTCACTAGCCAAAGATATTGTTGTATAATTATCGTCTCCACGAGAATTGGATTTAAACAATGTTCAAGCAATTTCTGGCTTAATTGCTATACATGATGATTATCACTTTGGTCGGAATGATTATGAACTAAAACTAACTAATAAAACTAAATAAATTAACAATTTATCACATAAAGACAAGAGTTGAGCAACATCGAAATAATTAATGGGAGAAATAAAGATCCTGACAGAATAGGTACAACAGAGCTATTGGGGATCCAACTCTAGTTTAATTCACTCTAATGTTCTAATGATTCTCAAGAATTCACTCGATAATTAGTTCAATCGTGTAGCCAAGACTCCTCTCTCGGTTAAATCTTAACTCTACGAGGTTAACTAATATAAAGCACTGTGAAGATATGCAAGAAAACTTTAATGGACTAGTCTTTAGGGAAATGTCTCTCGAATATTTACCTAACTTGAATCAACAATTCAACAAGCTCTTTCGATTACTTAAAAGAAGCACTGAATTAAACCAACAAAATAATGCAAAAAAAATTATCCAATTTATTCCTCTTTCGATTAAATAATTCCGTGAACAAAATTACAATCAATTCAAAGCTCCATAAATGAATTCATACAAGGAACTAGAGTTAAAAAATCCGTAAATATCAATCAAAACACCATATCCATCAAACCCTAACGTAAAATACTCCATAATTATAGAGAAAGTCATCATATACATAGTTAAAGAATAAGAAAAAATTAATTCAATCCAAATTCGGGTGTTGAGTTGACGAAAGAATGATGAATCCTTGTGCTTTGAGTCTCCAATGCTCTTCCAATCTTCCGTGAGTCAACAGTCCCTTCAAAAATATGTTTATAGTGTATTTATACCATGTAGAAGCGGGTCCGAATGGAACTACCCTTTCCAAGGCGAAGTGGAAAATTACTCTAAGAAAAATACACAGGCAGGCCGCACCTCGCGTCGCCCCATGCGCCGCGCCAGTGGGAAAGTTCAGAGAGCAAGTTTTTTTCTACTCTACAGGAATTTTGCACTAGCACCTTGTGCCTCGCGGTTGTGCATTTTTCTTAGAGTCATTTTTTTACTCACTTTTTGACATTAAAACTTGGTCCTCGACTCCCGAGTGTGATTCCGGTTTAATTTCTTGGGCTTCTACTCAGACTTCAAAGCTCCAAATCATCCATTTTAGCACCAAACTTGCTTCTTCACTCTAAATCACATCCTACACAATATAACACACGTACGAAGTATAAATTACTAACAATTAGGCTCAAATACAATCAAAGTGTAGTAATCAGAGTGCGAAATATAGTTAAAAATATGAGTTCCTAGCTTATCATCAAGGTCTAAGAAGATTTCAGCGGTAAAGGTCCAATTGAGGTGTCAACTATTCGAGGAGGCGACTTGGGAGGCCGAGAAGGACATGTGGAACAGATATTCACACTTATTCGGCACTCCAGGTATGATTCTAGACCAGTTCGAGGACGAACGTTTGTTTAAGAGGTGGAGAATGTAACGACCCGATCGGTCGTTTTGCTTTCTAGATTCTCGTTTCCCTATTTAAGACTTCCCTTATGTACTTTTATTGTTTTATGACTTGCGTGGATGATTGGTTTGGTTTTGGAAGGGTTCGGGTAGAATTTAGAACACTTGATTCTTTAATAGTGGCCTATGGTGGCCAAGTTTGACTTGAGTCAACACTTTGAGTAAACAACCTCGGAACCGGAATTTGAAGGTTCCAATAGATTTTTATAATTAATTTGGACTTGTTTTGTGTGTTCAGATCGAGTTTCAGGTGATCCGGGGGCATTTCGGTGCTTATTGTTGAAAGCTGGTGTTTTGAAGGTTTTAGAGTTTCTTAAGTTTGGTTTGAAGTAGACTATGGTGTTATCGATATTCGTTTGGGATTTCGAGCCATGGAATAGGCTCGCATTGTGATTTGTGACTTGTGCATAGAATTAGGCGTTATTCCGAGAAGTATGATTTGTCGCGCTCAGAGCTATGGAAGAAGTTTGAAGTTCAAAGATTGATTAATTTGGTTTTGAGGTGCGATTCTTGGTTTCGATGTTATTTTATATGTTCCGAGACTTCGAGTAGGTCCGGATTATTTTTATGAAATTGTTGGTGCATTTGGACGGAGTTCTGGGTGGCTCGGGTGTTTTTCGGACCACTCGAAGCTAAGTTAAATTGGTAGGTTTTTCTAGTGTTGGTTTCCTTCTTCGCAATTGCGGAGGATTTCTCGCATCTACGATGAAGGATTTGGGGCTGAGTCATTTTGTGCTTCGTGTTCGCGAAGGTTGGGTGGCATTCGCGAAGGCTTAAGGACCAATCGCCTACGTATTTTTAATAGCAGGCTCGCGTTCGCGTAGAAGGAGCTGGGACTGGGGGTCGGCAGGTTATTGGCCTTCGCATTTGTGAAGCGTTGGCCGGGCTAGCCTTTGCGATTGTGAGGACCTGGTCGTGTTCAGGAAGAAGAATTGTGGGGCGATGGCAAGTTTGCCTTAGCAATCGCGAAGAAGGGTCAATTGGACAGTAACATTTTAAAACTTGGGACTTAGGCTCATTTTTCACATTTCTAACTTTTCTTGGCCGAATTTGGAGCTTCTTGGAAGGGGATTGTTATCTAGCATTTTAAGGTAAGTGATTTCTACCTAATGTGAGTTTAGTATATAGATTATGGGTAGATATCAACGTGTAAATTGTTAAAATTATATCAACGTGTAAATTGTTAAAATTATGAGATTTTGTTAGAAAACTAAGGATTTAGTAAAAATGGAATTTGACCACGAAATTGATCATGAAATTGAGTATAAATTATATACTTGAGTTTGTAAGGTCATGGGTAACATTTATCTTTAAAATTTTTCGTAATTCGGCACGTGGGACAGAGTGACTTTTATAACTTTTCGAATTGGGTTGAAAAATTACTCTAAGAGATGAATTATGAACTTTTGAGTATATATTGATTAGTTTGTACAACTTTTAACTAGTTTCGTTTTGCTTGGCGTTATTTTGGGGCTACTAGTGTAGTTTGAGGGTCGAGTAGAGGACTTGAAAGCAAGGTAAGTCTCCTGCTTAATCTTGTAAGAGAGAATTATCCCCGTAGGTGCATTAATTGTTATGTACTACTTGTTGTGGATGCTACGTGCGCACGAGGGGACGAGAGTCCATACGTAGCTAAAATCTTATTTATGTCCAGGTAGACTTGGGACTTTATCATACAATAGTTGTATTATCTGAATTCAACTTGTTAGTTTAATTACTTAAATTTATAATTGAAATTTTGATTAGGGATTTTGTTAGGCTGAACTTCATTACCTTGAGTTTTTGGCAGAATACTTGATTGTTGGTAAAAATCATGCTTTCTTTGTGTGCCCATCCTTGTGTTGTAATAGTTTGACCCGTAGTTCGGAAAATTTCTCTATTCCAGTGGATTGGGATGTACGCCTCTACGGTGCTATGAAATAGCATTTTGGATCGGGCCAAACAACCTCGATAGTATATTTGTAATGTATCTATGGTTTGTGTCGGCCGACCCTCGACAATGTACACGATTATTAGGGACCGGGTCGTACGACATCAACGTAATTCGTGCTAATGTTGCTAGGAGTCAAAATATACATGAGATTTCTTTCTTGACTTGAGATTTAATATTTGCTTGATGGTTTTTATTTGTTTGAGATAGCACATGGTATTTGGGAATTTCATACTGTCATTATGTTGAAGGATCATGTTATTTACAATCTTTCCTATTACATTATTTTTGTTATGCTTCATGACTATTTTTAATTCATGTATTTTATTTATTGGACCACCAGTTAGTGTCGATGTAGACCCCTCGTCACTACTTCTGCAAGGTTAGACTAGATACTTACCGAGTACATGTTGATTTATGTACCCATGCTACACTTCTGCACTAATTGTGCAGGTACTGGGGCAGGCACATTTGGTGGCTATTCAGGCGCGCATACGCACTATCCAGAGACTTAGTGGTGAGCTGCTCCACATGCTCCGATCTGCAGCACCCGGAGTCTACTTCTGGTTACATTTACTATTTCTGTCTATTTCATTTCCAACAGTAGTTATAGTGGTTTGTATATTCTACTAAATTGCTCGTGCACTTGTGATACTGGATTTTGGAAATTTCTAGTAGTTGTTTATGGTTTTGCCTAATATTGCCATCATTTTATTTTTTATGATTTATTTATGTTTTATATCTCCATGGTCTTCTACGCTTAATTTTCTGTATTTAAAAAACCATGATATCGAAAGAATAAAATGGATAATTAAGTTGATAGTTCACTGTTGGCTTGCCTAACAGCGATGTTGGGCCTCATCACGGCCTAAGATGGGAATTGGATCGTGGCACTATGAAATCCAATAGGTACTATCGTTGTATCCGAATACCAAGTCTAATTATTTGCCCCCTCAATCCATTCACAGGAATAAAGACGGCATACTAATATGTAGTCTCAATCTATTGTGAGCCAATGGTATATTTACATATTGAGAAGACTAAAATATATTTCAAACTAACTGGTGTCGCTTATACATATCTGTTGGACTTTAAAGGCATTGAGCTTCAAAGACTTTAAGCATTGGGCTTTAAAGTATAAGAGTGTGAATTGGAAATGGTGGGAAATAAAATGGAGGGAAATGAAAATTTGAATGAAGTGAGCTTTTGACTTGCACTTTGTCCCTCATTGGTGAGGGACAACTAAATTTGTGTGCTTATATATAGAATCACTTCTTAAAGCTCTTAAAAGGAGTTGAAGAGAATAAACCCTCGCGCCGTCGTCGTCGGCTTCGGCTTGGCTTTGGCTTTGGATTTGGATTTGGATTTGTCAAACGATCGATAAGATTATTTTTTGGACAAAATTTATTTAATTAATTATTTAATAATTAATTAAATGCCAGATCACTGCTGAAGATTCAGAAGGATAGTATGGCCGCGGTCCTGGCGTAACCGCGGTAGGACCGCGCCAGAACCCTGCTGCAGATTCAGAGGGCCACTCTGGCCGCGGTCCTGGCGTAACCGCGGTAGGACCGCGTAAACTTCTGAAAAGGCACCTTTTCCAGAACAAACATCACACCTCTTCCAATAATTGCCTATAAATTCTGAGGCATGGCTTCGTTTTTAATACACCAAAAACATTACAGAACTTCCTTCTTTCTGAAAATACTGCATTCTAATTCGCAGTCTCTCTGTCTCAAATTCGTAAGTGTGATTTTGCTCCGTTCTTTAAGTTTGTTGGTATCCTGCAGTTTGTATTGTCACTGTTGCAGAAAGGTTTATTCTGTTTTATCCTGGGAGGATTTAATCCATTACCTTGGAAACGTGTGAGGGGGTTAAAATTCCTTAAGGACGCACAAGAAAATTGTGGACTCGGAATATTTCTTAATCTTTACTGTTTTTCCAGTTTCTCTTATTCTTCTAACAATTTTTTGATTTTGTGTTTTAACACAGTAGCAGCAACAAGCATAAGGAATTTTAATACTAACGTTTATGTGTTAAAATATATATTAAACTGTTATTTATATTTTGTATACTGGCCTGGAGACTAAAGCCTTCGTGCTTTCTACTCCAATAATTGTTCTGTCCGGTTTAAAGTATATCAAAACTTTACCGGAATAATAAACGTATGGGTTTGAAGTATATGAAAACTTCACCATTGTTACGTGTTGTATGTTTGGTTTGGTATTCAGTTTGAAGATATCAAAACTTCACTGATTTAACCAAGTTCTGTTTTGTTTCCAACTTAACAGAAAAATGACGAATGAAAACCAAACTAATGGGAATGTTGCGGGAATGGGTGCTACTGTTACGAATGTGGCTGCCTCGTCAAGCCGTTCAACTCCTGCTCATGCTATGGCACCAGCAGAAAAACCCGGAAAGTTTTCCGGTATCGACTTCAAACGTTGGCAAATGAAGATGCTCTTCTATCTTACTACGTTGAGTTTGCAGCGATTTATCAAGGAGGATCCTCCGGTGCTGGCTGAAAACACTCCAGATGACGAACAATTTGTTGTAACTGAAGCATGGAAACATTCTGATTTCTTGAGCAAAAACTACATTTTGAGTTGTTTGGAAGATACCTTGTACAATGTCTATAGTGTCATGGAAACTTCAAAAGCGTTATGGAATGCGCTTGAGAAGAAGTACAAGACTGAGGATGCCGGACTTAAGAAGTTCGTAGCTGCAAGGTTTTTGGATTTCAAAATGGTTGACACTAGGTCAGTCATAACTCAAGTCCAAGAATTACAAGTCATTGTGCATGACCTCCTTGCTGAAGGTATGGTCATAAATGAGGCCTTTCAAGTCGCTGCTTTCATCAAGAAGTTACCTCCGCTGTGGAAGGACTTTAAGAACTATCTGAAACACAAGCGTAAGGAAATGACGCTTGAAGACTTGATTGTTCGTTTGAGGATAGAAGAAGATAACAAAAATGCTGAAAAGAAGTCATGTGGCAACTCGACAATAATAAGGGCTAACATTGTTGAGGATGCGCCACAAAATAAGAAGAGAAAAAGGCTTCTGGACCAAAGAATTACCCAAGCAAGAAAAAGTTAAAGGGTAATTGCCACAACTGTGGAAAGTCTGGCATAAGGCCATGGACTGTCGTGCACCAAAGAATGATGTACAAAAGAAAAACAAGAAGAAGAATCAAGCGAACATGGTTGAAAATGTTGAAGACATGGAGGACTTGTGTGCCATGTTGTCTGAATGCAACTTGGTAGGAAATCCTAAAGAATGGTGGATTGATTCTGGAGCCACCCGCCATGTTTGTGCTAACAAGGAGTTATTTTCTTCTTATGCCCCCGTAGGACCCGACGAGACAATTTTCATGGGAAATTCATCTACGGCCAAAATTGAAGGAGTTGGCAAGATTGCGTTGAAGATGACGTCGGGTAAGATAGTGACTCTAAACCAAGTTCTCCATGTTCCAGAAATTCGCAAGAATCTGGTGTCTACCTCACTTCTTGTCAAGAATGGATTCAAATGTATTTTTGCTTCTAGTAGTGTTGTACTATGTAAGAATGATATGTATGTAGGAAAAGGTTACCTGAATGAGGGCCTTTTTAAGCTAAATGTAATAGCAGTTCCTATCAATAAAGCTAATGCTTCTTCTTACTTACTTGAGTCGAACACTTTATGGCATTCACGCTTAGGTCACGTCAACTTCAAAACATTGCGAAAAATGACAAATTTAGAAGTATTGCCAAAATTTGATTGCATTAATTCCAAATGTCAAATATGTGTGGAATCAAAGTATGCTAAGCATCCTTATAAGTCCGTTGAAAGGAATTCAAGTCCTTTAGACTTAATTCACACAGATATTTGCGACATGAAGTCAACACCATCTCGCGGTGGAAAAAAGTATTTTATTACTTTTATTGACGATAGCACGAGATACTGCTATGTTTATTTACTTAATAGTAAAGATGAGGCAATTGATGCTTTCAAGCAATACAAGAGTGAAGTTGAAACACAACTAAGCAAAAAGATCAAAATGATAAGAAGTGATAGGGGTGGAGAATATGAATCTCCTTTTGAAGAAATATGTTTGGAAAATGGCATTATTCACCAAACAACTGCCCCTTACTCTCCACAATCTAATGGAATTGCAGAGAGAAAGAATCGAACGTTGAAAGAGATGATGAATGCGTTGTTGATAAGTTCTGGTTTACCACAGAACTTGTGGGGGGAAGCTATACTTACAAATAACCGAATAATCAACCGAATACCTCATAGAAAACACAGTCCATTCCCTATGAAAAATGGAAAGGAAGGAAGCCCAGCTTGAAATACTTCAAAGTGTGGGGGTGTTTAGCTAAGGTACAAGTTCCTAAACCTAAAAGGGTTAAGATAGGTCCAAAAACGGTTGATTGTGTATTTATTGGATATGTAACCAATAGCAAGGCATATCGTTTTCTGGTTCATAAATCAGAAAATCCTGAGATTCACGTTAATACGATAATAGAATCAGATAATGCTGAATTCTTTGAAACTATTTATCCGTATAAAAAGGAAAGTGAAGTGACCTACCAAAAGTCAAAACGACCTCGGGAGGAAATAACAGATGGTATGCCTAATGAGGAAAATCCGAGAAGAAGTAAACGTCAACGGACATCTACTTCATTCGGTCCAGATTTTCTGACTTTCCTGCTAGAAAATGAGCCTCGTACCTTCAAGGAAGCAATGTCTTCCTCAGAAGCACAATATTGGAAAGAAGCTGTCAATAGTGAAATAGAATCCATATTGAGCAACCATACCTGGGAATTGGTTGATCTTCCTCCAGGTAACAAAACATTGGGTTCTAAATGGATTTTCAAGAAGAAAATGAAAGACGATGGTACTATTGACAAATACAAGGCAAGACTTGTTGTCAAAGGATTTAGACAACGAGAAGGTCTTGACTATTTTGACACATACTCGCCGGTAACAAGAATTACATCCATTCAGATGCTAATAGCGTTAGCCGCCTTGTATGGTCTTCAAATCCATCAAATGGATGTAAAAACAGCCTTCTTAAATGGTGATCTAGAGGAAGAAATTTACATGAACCAACCTGAAGGGTTTGTGGTTCCGGGAAAAGAAAAGAAGGTGTGTCGACTTGTTAAGTCCCTTTATGGACTAAAACAAGCACCCAAGCAATGGCATGCGAAATTTGACCAAACAATGTTGTCAAATGGCTTTAAGATTAATGAATGTGATAAATGTGTTTACATTAAGAACGTTCCAAATCATATAGTCATTGTTTGCTTATATGTTGATGATATGCTAATAATGAGCAAAGACATTGCCGACATTCAAGCTACTAAGCGTATGCTTTCTAGTAAGTTTGATATGAAAGACTTAGGAGTTGCCGATGTAATTCTAGGAATTAAAATCCAGAGGACTCCTCAGGGTCTAGCTTTGTCTCAATCACATTACGTGAAAATGGTACTTGAAAAATTCAAACATTTGGAATTTAGAAGTGCAAGAACTCCAATTGACTTAAATCATCATCTTATAAAGAATAAAGGTGAAAGTACGTCTCAATTGGAGTATGCTCGTGTGTTGGGAAGCTTAATGTACATCATGAACTGTACACGACCTGATATAGCTTGTGCAATAAGTAAACTTAGTCGATTCACAAGTAATCCAAACAAACATCACTGGGTGGCAATGAAACGAGTTCTGGGATATTTGGAATATACCCAAGACTACGCTTTGCACTACAATAAATATCCTGCGGTTATCGAAGGATATAGTGATGCAAATTGGATAACCGGCTCAACAGAAATAAAGTCCACAAGTGGATATGTTTTTACTGTTGGTGGAGGAGCAGTATCTTGGAAGTCTTCCAAACAAACGTGCATCGCTCGCTCTACAATGGAATCAGAGTTTATAGCTTTGGATAAAGCCGGTGAAGAAGCTGAATGGCTTCGAAATTTCTTAGAAGACATTCCGTTCTGGCCAAAACCTTTGGCTCCTATTTGCATACATTGCGATAGTGAGGCTGCAATAGGACGGGCAGGGAACGTTATGTATAACGGAAAGTCTCGTCATATACGACGAAGACATAACACCATTAGACAACTACTTTCTAGTGGAATTATCACTATTGATTATGTAAGATCAAAGGATAATGTGGCGGATCCGCTTACAAAAGGCTTAACTAGAGAGGGAGTTGAGAAATCATCTAAGGGAATGGGACTATGGCCGAGGACAAGTCAACATGGCGGTAACTCTACCTAGAATTTTGGATGTTTCGAGATCTAGGTTCAAGGAGCTCAAACAAAGTTGCGATTGACCGGTTCAACATTGTCAAAGTAAAATCTTTGGTCCCTTCTCGTGATGAAGACAATGTTCAGTAACAAGGATAGAACCTTACACGTTCTTTAATGATTACCTAAGTTTGATGTGGTATTTATCAAATAGTGTCAATCTAAAGGATTACACGTTTAGGAATCACCTATGTAAGTGTGAAGTGGAAGCCGCTTCAATGAGAATTCTGTAAGGCCAATTCTCTACACACTTATGAAACCAGGCGGTGTTCATGGCTGAAACGAACACAACAATGAGAACCAAAAGACGGTTAAGGGTTGGTTGTGTGACATATGGTTGTCTAGGTATACACTAAAGTTCGACGGTTCAAAGATATCAAATCTACCGATTGACCGAGTATGTCCGACATATGTTCACTACGGAAAATTCAAAGGGAAACCTACTTATCCAGATGCGATTAATCATTACTTGCAAATCACACAGCTTTCATCTATGATCATTCTTGTTACAGCCATTCCCATTCATGTGGGGGATTGTTGGACTTTAAAGGCATTGAGCTTCAAAGACTTTAAGCATTGGGCTTTAAAGTATAAGAGTGTGAATTGGAAATGGTGGAAAATAAAATGGAGGGAAATGAAAATTTGAATGAAGTGAGCTTTTGACTTGCACTTTGTCCCTCATTGGTGAGGGACAACTACATTTGTGTGCTTATATATAAAATCACTTCTTAAAGCTCTTAAAAGGAGTTGAAGAGAATAAACACTCGCGTCGTCGTCGCTCGCTCGCTCGGCTCGGCTTTGGCTTTGGATTTGGATTTGGATTTGGATTTGTCAAATGATCGATCGATAAGATTATTTTTTGGACAAAATTTATTTAATTAATTATTTAATAATTAATTAAATGCCAGATCACTGCTGAAGATTCAGAAGGATAGTCTGGCCGCGGTCCTGGCGTAATCGCGGTAGGACCGCGCCAGAACCCTGCTGCAGATTCAGAGGGCCACTCTGGCCGCGGTCCTGGCGTAACCGTGGTAGGACCGCGGCAGGCTGCGTAACTCTGAAAGGCACCTTTTCCAGAACAAACATCACACCTCTTCCAATAATTGCCTATAAATTCTGAGGCATGGCTTCGTTTTTAATACACCAAAAACATTACAGAACTTCCTTCTCTCTGAAAATACTGCATTCTAATTGGCAGTCTCTCTGTCTCAAATTCGTAAGTGTGATTTTGCTCCGTTCTTTAAGTTTGTTGGTATCCTGCAGTTTGTATTGCCACTGTTGCAGGAAGGTTTATTCCGTTTTATCCTGGGAGGATTTAATCCATTACCTTGGCAACGTGTGAGGGGGTTAAAATTCCTTAAGGATGCACAAGAAAATTGTGGACTCGGAATATTTCTTAATCTTTACTGTTTTTCCAGTTTCTCTTATTCTTCTAACAGTTTTTTGATTTTGTGTTTTAACACAGTAGCAACAACAATATCTTGTTCTTTATTTATGCTCAATTTTTTTAATAGGGCAACATAAATTTCAAGAGGTTGTAAGGTTTTTTGAAACAACTTCTATGTGATGCACCTTAAATTTGTATTCTAATATTTCACTTTAAATTTTAATACTAGGAGTATAATTTATTTGAGTTAAATAATACATTTGCATTATCTGCCACTAAAAAGACATCTACAGGTAACCCTCATTGAAATCTAAAATTTGTAACTCTAAATAAAATAGGTAACCTGCTACAATACCATTAGAACCTGATGTAGTCATTTCTATATAGATGGTGTATGTAACTTAAACGCAATAATAAATACTTATATTTAAACAAGTACCTCTAATATTAAAATTTAGGAGTTTAAGTTATATACACGGATAATAAATAATTTATATATTATCATATCACTTTATGTTTTGTAGTAGATAACTTATCTTATTCTTAAGATTACAAATATCACTCTATATGGAGGTATCCATGAAATCTTCAAATGACTTGATAACACAGCTCAAAACTTGATGTCGATAAATACTCCCTCTATTTCAATTTATGTGACATAGTCTGATTCAACATAGAGTTTAAGATTTTCTTTTTGAAACTTATTATTTTAAAAGCTCAAAAGGTAAAGTCTTTATGAAACTAATAAAATTTGTATGTCTATAAAATCTTATAATAATAAAATTGATAAAATATAAAGTTTAAAACATATTATTTTAAATATAAAAATCCATATTCTATTTGAATTAAATGAATAAAAAATATATCCAAATTGAAACGGGAGAGAATACTAAAATAGTATGTATGTCCAAGGGAGACCGAGTAAAAAATAGTGCGAGTGTTCCGTGATATTGAAAAGATAGAGTATTTTCCTTTAGTCTCAATGTGGTGTCGTATCCTCTGCAAAAGACACATTTCTCTGTTTGCATGTCATTTCTTGAAAATTGAAAAGAAAGAGACATAATGGGCTCCTCTCCTCCTCTTTCTCTTTCTCTTTCTCTTTCTCTGCCTCTACACAACCCCCCACCCCCTATCCCCACATAAGCCAAATACTAGGCCACCATTTCCTATCCCTTTTAAAATCAACCATTTTATTCATCTACATTTGATTATCATTTTCCTAAGAACTGTTTGAAAAAAGGTGCAAATTTCTCTTCTTGAAAGACCCCACAAATCCAAACAACACACGTTGTCTTTCTATCTCAATGTTCTTTAATAAAAAGTACCAATCGTGTGATCAGGACTAAAAGTTTCCCTAATTCTTTGCTTGTGTTAGGGTCTTTATTTTGATCATTTCTTGTTCATTGGGTTTTGGGTTTGTTCCATTCTTGTCTAATTTTCTTCTACAAAGTATCCTTTTTTTAATCATTTTTCCTGACACCCAATTCTATTCCCAGACATAAATCCTTGTTTGTCTGCTTTGGTATTAGGGTTTGTTTTTTTCTTGTTTGTCCCTATATTCCTCACGGGTTTGAATAAGAACGCCAAAACAATGCTGCTAATGGGTATGCAAATTTGACCTTCTTGGCCCAGAATTGTTTTGCTGTCTCGTTCAGGACTTTTTGCAAACAGTTGGTCTGCAACTCTGCTTGGTTCTTGAATTTTGTGTTGAGATATGGGTTGTGTCCATGGGAAGTGTTGTTGTAGGTACCCAGGATCCTCAGATGGTGATAATAGGGAAGATTTGGGCACATATGCTCAGGCTCAAACACATATTCTTGCTGGCAGGTCAGTAGATAGTGCTCAAGTCCCTTCACATAACTTTAAGTTAGAGTACGCTGTGCTTACGCAACGTGGGTTTTACCCTGAATCCCCTGAGAAAGAGAATCAGGATAGTTATTGTATCAGAACACAACTTCAGGGTAATCCAAATGTTCATTTCTTTGGTGTGTTTGATGGGCATGGACAGTTTGGTACTCAGTGTTCATTGTTTGTTAGGGATAGGCTTGTCGAGATTTTATCGGATGATCCTACATTGTTAGATGACCCTGTTAAGGCTTACAATTCTGCATTTTTAAGAACAAATGAAGAACTTCATAGTAATAGTGATATTGATGATTCCATGAGTGGGACAACCGCTATAACTGCTCTTCTTGTTGGAGACATGCTTTATGTGGCAAATGTAGGTGATTCAAGAGCAGTGTTGTCTGTTAAGGAAGGGAATAGGGTTGTTGCCAAAGATTTGTCTTCTGATCAGACACCATTTAGGAAAGATGAATGTGAGAGAGTGAAAAGCTGTGGGGCAAGAGTTCTTAGTGTTGATCAAGTGGAAGGTCTAAAGGATCCAGATATTCAGTCGTGGGGGGACGAGGAAACGGAAGGGGGTGATCCGCCAAGGTTGTGGGTTCAAAATGGGATGTATCCGGGGACTGCGTTTACGCGAAGTGTTGGAGATAGTACTGCTGAAAGTATTGGTGTAGTTGCTGTCCCAGAGGTGTCAACAGTACAGCTCACAAATAGTCATCCTTTCTTTGTGATTGCAAGTGATGGTGTCTTTGAGTTCCTCTCCAGCCAAACTGTGGTGGACATGGTAAGGCTTACTTTATTTGATGCTAAAATCTACTGGAGTTTATTTATTGTTTGTTTTAATTCATCTTTATTGTTAGCAACCTGTCACTGGTGGTGTGGCTCTCTGTACTATTAATATCAGCACTTCTGTATGACATGCTACGTTTCATCAAGATAGTAGATGTCATTTATGTCAAATCTGAGGTAGTATTTTTATTTATTTCTATGTATGTGTGTCTGTTAGTATATCTGTATGCATCTACCACGTGAAGTTCAATCTTGATGATATTTCCCCTAGTGGAAGCTATACTACATTAAGCTGAGATTCTTCTTACTTCGTTGTATTTGAGAGTTTCCAAATAAGATGCTTGGCATAAAATTGCACTAAGTCTGGACAATGGATGCAATGGAAAAGAATTGTAGTAAAAGAAAAGGAAGGGGAAATGTTAAAGAGATCAACTTTATACTTTCAGGTAGCCGTTAAAAATCAAGTTGGAAGGATAGCACATTATTTTCTGAACTTTTGTCTTAGGTAAATCACTTTGGTGGTAGCTTGGAGCTTCTTGGACATAAAGCAGTGAGCATCCCTTAATTTTGCTAGCTAACCTTTTGCAGTCTCTGCCTTTTAGAGTCTCACATATCCTACTGATCAGCTGTAGGACAGAACAGTGTCTAAGAATTGTCGTTTATGTTGCGCATTTCTTCAATTGAGTTGGTTTCTCTCCCACAAGTCTATTAGAAACACCCTTTCTACCTGCACAAGATAGGGGTAAGGTCCACGTACACACTACACTCCCCAGACCACACTGTGGAAATATATTGGGTATGTTGTTGTTGTACTTTATGTGGCACATTTCCTTGTTTGAAATGACTATTAGTCAAGCAGTTGAGCTTGTGTCATAGCCTATTCAAGCTCTCGACTCTGACGTTATTTAGAGAAAATTCAAAGTAAGGGTTCCTGTTGGAATTTTAAGTTGCATATTTTCTTGAATAGTTAAGGGCAAGCCTGGGGCAATATTAGAGTTGCTCCTTTGGTTACCTTTTGGTCATAGGTTCGTGGTACGGCAGCTTCTTTGTGAAAATAAGAGGGTAAGGCTGCATACCGCATAGGAATTTTGTGTACGGGATAAGCCCATTACCATTTCTTGAGTAGTTAGTAACTCCATGTAGTTTAGCTTGAGATAAGTTAGTATCTAATGAGAAAACATAGAAACTATTAGATTGCACCTCAGTCTTAATCCAGTTGTGGTTAGTTATATGAATCATCTATATCCACCCAGCTCAATCTAGACCTGTTTTACTCAAATATTCAATGATACTGTGAAGCTAGAGATTCTTTACATCTTGCAAATTATATTCCTGGCCAAAAAAAAAAACGATCTCGATTATATTTTGGTCTCAACTAGTTGGTATGTGCTACATGCATCATTTACTTCCACTCTGTTCTGTTTTTCACTAACTAACCTTGCCTGGTCGAGAGGTATAGATCTTTTAAGACAATTTTCCCTTGTGATTTTAAGTCCACCTTCAATCATCATTGTGTTGCACCTATAGGCTGGTGGATTTGGAGGTCTATGTAGCATGGCTAAACAATATTAGGCGAACTTCTCTTATTTCATCCTCTGTGTCTGGTACTTGTAGCTCCTGTCAAAATTTTGATTTCTAATCTTGTCGTATCTGGTTAATATCTGCATTTCTACAAAAAAATCTTTTGAATATGTTGGGACGTAGAGGCTCAACACTCGCTCCATCATAATGTTGATGGTCTCATATGTAGAATTTACTGTTTGACTTTGATACGTATATTCCGATGACATAGCACTCCCTTATGTGCCACATTTTCATCTATCATACAATTCTCCTCTAGGAACGTGAAGCCAGACATATGAATTGTCTACCGAAACCAGCAAAGCAACAGTAGATAAATTAAATCAGATGAATCGTCTGCATTTACATCACAGTTATTTTTAATCTCACTTCAATGCTGAGCCTATTATCTATTTAGAAGCAGGAGGAAGTTCTTGAAAGCTTTGCTTTTCTTTTTCTTCCACTTCTTTCCATCTTTTTGATCTTCTCCTGTTGGTATCCTTTGTGTCTTGTTGATGGAGGACCAAGTCTACTCATCATTTTTTTATACTTATATGGCTTTTAGCCTTGTTAAAGGCTCACTTGAGGTGTGTTCTGAAACTAGGAGCACATCAAACCAGGTGTTTTGCTTCGCTTCACTTCATGTGATACTCTGATGCAAGGACCAAGGTGATATGGCGTGCACCACATACCAAACTCTGCTTCTAAAGAACAATATCAGAAAACATTTTGAATGAATATGTTAATAGTTAATAAGAAATTTAGTACGATAAAACTAGCTAAATCTCTTGACTTGAAAAATCAAGCTAAAGATAAAATTAGAAACTTAAAATTGTTTATGTACATTGAATTGTAGAATATAAGATGGTTTCTAAACTTGATTGACGTGATTATCACTTCATATATTTCAATTTATTACAAAATTTGCTTTCCATATATTATTTTTGTCCTTGTAGGTATTTTTTTCTTTCATTATGTGTGTATATATGTGTGTATATACGTGTGTCCGTTTTTTTCATTTGTGCCTTTCTTTGTTAAGTGCATTAATTGTGCTTTGCGCTTACAGCTGCTGCATACCTTGATGCTCCCTCTTTTTTTCTTTTCCTTTTTTTACTCTTCGTTTTGACAAAACTGGTAGCACTTCGTATACAGGTGATTAGTGCTAGTTATGCCAACAAATTTACTGGAACAAGCAAATTTTCTTTCCATATATTTTTTTGTCCTTGTAGGTATTTTTTTTCCTTTCATTATGTGTGTGTGTATATGTCTGTGTGTGTGTTTTTTTCCATTTGTGCCTTTCTTTGCCAAATGCATTAAATGTGCTTTTGCCTTACAGCCACTGCATATGTTAAACACCCCCCCCCCCCCCCTCTTTTTTTTTTTCTTTCCCTTTTTTTACTCTTCGCTTTGACAAAACTGGTGGCACTTCGTATACAGGTGATTAGTGCTAGTTATGCCAACAAATTACTGGATCAATGCTGAAAAAGCAGTTTTGTATTAAAGCCGCATCTTGTGTTTTCTGATCATTAATTGAAATCATTGTGATCTATCTCCAAATAAATGAGCAGATAACTTTCACCTGATCTCATCTACCATTTGTAAGTCGTCGTTAAATTTTATGCCTAATTTTCTATTTAACTCTTCCTTCTTGTGCAGGTAAATAGATGCGCAGATCCTAGGGATGCATGTTCAGCCATTGCTGGAGAATCATACAAACTGTGGCTAGACCATGAAAACCGGACAGATGATATAACAATCATCATTGTACATATTAAAGCCTTAACCAATGTATGAACCATTTGATTCTTATTTGTCAATTTTGTTGTTTCTTTTCGAGTTCTCCGGATAGGAATTTGCATATTTATGCTTTGCTTTCATTGTGTAAATCAGTATATTCCTAGTGTTAGTAGGAAGTATTAGGAACTTGATTGGTGGACTCTAGGAGCATCCGTAGCTAATATTAAAGGACTTAGTTCTTTCTTCTCTCATAGTGTCCTTTTCCGCAGCGGGAAAGGGGGATTATGTATTTGATCTACCAGCTTCTTTAAGAAAGAATCAAATTAATGTAGTTCCCAAATAATTTCTTGCCATTGGTATTTCCATGATTCAAGATTACTTCCATGTTTCTGTTTACTCTTGGATTAGCTAATATATTTTGAAGTTGGGATAGTCAGGTGGTGGCGTCACAGCCAAATGGAATGGAGGGAAAACAACAAACACGCAGAAAGAAACATCGGAGATATATTTCTCTCCGTGTGCTTCGGAAGGTTATCGGTCTGTAATGAGTGAATTCTCTGATGTTAGCTGTTGTCATCCTGTTTCATCACTAGACCACAAAGTAGTAGTTTCATCCAGCTTGTGAGTTTCACTCTTTCCCTATTTTGCTCTGTTCTTTATCTGCATATTGTTCTTCAAGTGATCACTTGCTTGTACTTCTCTTGCAGGGGTTGAACTAAGAAAAAGACTTCCAAGGGTTAACACGCATTCCCCCCATTGTAGATGTGCCTTAAATGGTAACTTCCCTCGTTTTTATAGTCCTCGATGGTTAGGTAAATACACATAAGAAGCAATGCATAAGTGGATGCACAAACTGATACTATATGCTATACCAGTCTACACATTTGACTGAATATGACAGGTAGATGGACTGTGCATTCATTTATCAGTTGAATCAGTGCCCTTTCCCTTGTAAACAATTCCATCTGGCTTCATTTGGTTGCTACTCAGTTTCCATTCCTGTGCATGGAACATCGATAAAAAATTACCTAGGTGGTTTATAGACTTCTTTACCCCGGGGCATTGCTTCTGTCAAGCTCCAAGCGTTAATACGGATGCTCATGTACATGGTTTCGTGTTCAATATATGCATCTTATTGCAACAAAAAGAGCAAACTATGTACTGTGTTCATCTAAACTTGTCAGTTTTAGAATGGCAATATTTCTACACGTCAATCTACTTGGCTGCGGAAGAACTTATTGTTGTATGAAATATCAAAGTATGTTACACTTGGTATTAATTGGTCAAATTTGTATAGAGGAGGAACTTTGTGTTTGAATCAATTATGGTCATGTGTTCATAAGCAATTCCGTAGAGCTCTTGTATGTTCTTGCTATTTGCTACCTTGATAATGTGATCCTTTACCTTACTGTTCAAGGAAATAAATAAAGAAAATGACTCCCTTACGAAATATGCTGGTAGGTAAGGAGTACCAAGAATTGCCTATTTTACAGGAAAACAGTTATGTGACGACTATTAAATTCTTTCTGATAGTGTATGTATCTTTTGAGTGCACTTCCCAATTTTAAACTACTCCTTTAGGCCATATACAATTCCTTGAACTTGGCAGATTCTTTAGGTACCTTTTCTAGGTGTGATATACTGAAATTTTAAGGGTGAAATTCAAAAATAGCCAGATTTACAAGTGATAATTGAAAATTAGTCAAGGTTTCAAAAGTAATCAAATTTTAGTCACTTTTCATGTAAAGATAAATTTGAACGAAAGCACTGTTCAAAATTCAGAAAATATTTCAGTATAATATATTGGAGTTCGATTTTTTTACATGTGAATTCCAGCATAATATATTGGAGTTCGATTTTTTTACATGTGAATTCCAGCATAATATATTGGAGTTCGATTTTTTTTACATGTGAATTCCCGCATAATATTGTGTTCTAGCATAATATGTTGGAAGTTCATACACAGGTGCTCAGTATATTATGCTGGAACTTTCTGTATGCTGGAGTTTCATGCTGAAAGTTCATATATAGCTGCACCAATCTCCAGTATATTATGCTGAAACTTTCTGTGTTGCAGTAAAATAGTGGTTATTTTTCAATGATTTTACAAACGCTAATTATTTTTTAATTACTAATTCGAAAACTAGCTAGCCCGTGCTATTTTTATAAAATTTAACGTTGTTGACATGTGCCTATTGAACATTAGGTCAACCACATTGGTCAGCCACCCAATTCTTATGACCAAATAAGAGGAAATTAGAAAATATTTTCTTCCCTGTGAAACAAATCGTTGTGACAGGTTATATTTCGATCAAGCTTCTAGGTGGCAGTAAAGTACTTTTTGAGGATTTTAAGGTGTTTGATCAAGAGAGATTGCTTTGAGCATTAGCAGAAGCAATTTTTATGCTTTTGGGAAAAAGCTACAAATTTTAATTACTTTCAAGAAGTAAAAATTATTCTTTTGAAGACGAAAAATATACTTACCAATATTTATACTTTTCAAAGTACTCCTCATTAATTTAACTTTTTTCTTTCTACCATTCATTTATTTATTTTTCTTATTTGTAATTGTTTTTATCTTTCTCCTATTTTTCTTTGAAATAGTCTCTCTGCAATAAATAAATTTCTTCTTTTATGTCGGATTTATAGAGTAGATATTTAATTTATGCTGAACGATGTATATTGATATGTTTGAATTATTATGTAAACAATAAGTAATGCCATAACCCAATGTTATTTCTTTGGGGAACTATATTTTATATTAATTAAGATTTTAATATAAATTTTACTTTACTAGTCTCACGGTATGTCCATTGCGGGTGTACCCTGTAGTAATAAATTTAAAATTTTAAAATATCACATATATTATTAAAAATGTATCTAAGTTATAAAATAGAGAGTAATGATGAAATCTGAAAATAATAAATGACAAACCGATTTAAAAACTCAATAGAGAAAAAGTTGTACCCGTTTTTTTTCTCATCCACTTGTTAATATTATTTTATTTATTTTCTTCTTTTCATAAAAACTAAGAAAGGAACTTTAAGAATACGTAATCCATGTACTTAGATGATATTGTCATAATCTATTTATCTATTATTCTTATGCCATGAAAACAAAAGTCAATTAAATTGCATGTTACTATCATTAATTTTTTTAAAACTAAAAATTTGAGAATCTAAAACTATTTAAAAGACAAACGTTATAGATTTTTTATATTTTTTAAAAAAAAGAAGAAAACGTTTGACTGTTGTAAACCAAAAAGAAAAATTGTATTAACCAAAAAATAGTTATTAATAGTATATTATAAACCATTGATTACTTAAGTTTTCAAAAGGGATTCTAACTCTGGAAAAAGTTTTAATCTCATTGCAGTGATACTTGAAAAACTCCTTCAATTATTATAAATCTAGCAGATCCGTCCTTAATCAAATATATTAGGTTTAAGTCCTGGGTATAACATTATTTTTGTTAATGTGAGATTTTTCGGTACGAAATCGAATTTAATCGTCCCCAATACAATACAAGTATTAGACAAGAAGTAGAAAATCAAAAAAATAGAGTAGCATATTATTAGATTTATAATCCTTAAAAGTAACTTGAGTTGCAAAGTAAAGGATTTTGTTATGCTAATTGAGCAGAATATTTTTATAAGATTTATAAAATTCTTGTGAAAGTTAACTTTAGTTAACATAAATAATTTTATTATGTCGATGCATAGAATATTTTTATTAATAAATCCTTGTGGAAGTTAATATATTTTCTAAACCTAGGAGTTAAAGCTTCTTGAAATTTGACCTAAAATATTTAGGCGATTGTGTTTTCAATATATACTAATAATAGAATAGTGATGCCTATCAAATTGAAATTGTGTTCTACATATTGAAATTCCAAAGTCACGCCAATAATTTCTCATGAAAAGACCACTTTGAAGAATCTTTTATCCTTTATGGAAAATAAAGAGTCCCAATCGTTAAAGGAATGGAAGTGATTAAAATAATTTGCCTAAAATATTTGGAAAGAATTAACCGTTAAATTTATTATTATATTTCTTTTAAAAATATCTTATATGATATAGTTCAAATAAGTAAAGATTTAATACACAAAAATTTAGTTGAATTTGAAGTCCTAAATATTAGGGAAATAATTAAATTACTATTTCTAAATATATAAATAATAATCAAATAACTATTTTGGTTAGTATGAACTATACTTTTGAATGGTAAAAAAGGCGAACGACATTTCGCTAAAGGCCTGCGTGCTTTTAATATAGTACTAGTCTTAGGATACGCGCTTTGCGCATGTAGCTATATCAATAAATATATAATTTTTTAAAATTATATATATTTTATTCAATAATGTGTTTGAGTTATTGAAAAAATATCAAAGAAAAAAAATGTTAGTTTCTAAATATAATGAATGTTAATCTCACTAAGCTAGCTCATTACACAAAGAAATCCTACTCCACATAAGTTTTTATATGTCTTATTATGATTTATGAGATAATATATATCTTATGAAAATTATTGTTATCTTTATTACCAAATACTATAAACAAATAACAAAAAAAAAAAAATACTTTACCATAATTATTCAAAGATATAAAATAAATTGAAGAATTTGAATCTTTGGGTCTTTTAGAAATGTAATCTTTACCTTCCTATCCCATTTATGAAACATTTTTACCCTATATGTTTAAGGTTTGAGTAAATTACATTTAATATACTAAATTACCATTTATATACCATAATTTAAAAAGGGATATAATTAATAGGCATCTATATCAGGCATAATTTTAGGACTTCCCAGTTTCTCTTTCCTTTTAGTTCTGCCCCACCCCCTCCGCACGTTTTACCCCTAACTCCCCCCTCCCCCCACGTTTTACCTTCACTCCCCCACGTTCTGCGTATATGAACTTCTTTACAGAACAAAATTTACCCACATTCTGCATTTTCCTCCATTTGAATTCTTATTCTTCAAAATTCTTTCCCATTTTTAGTCAAGTTTAAGTTAAACTATGAAGAACATCAAATCTCCCAAAAAATTTCCTAAAAAACGACAGTAGGTGATATCCCCTCCTTCGATATGGGTGTTTTAACACCAAAATCACCACAAAAATCCCTAAAATCTACACATGTAATAGAACCTACTAATCAAAGTTCATCTCCTAGACAAATCCGTGCCGAGAATAGAACAAAATATTTGCACGATGTCGATGCTGGAGGCAGTGGTACACCAGGCGGCAAACAACTCAAATGAAAGGGTAAAAAGCTTTGTGTAGATGACGATTTTGTGGATGATATCCCTAAAATTCCTAGAGTAAAAAAACCCAAGTTGTATTCTTCTTCCTCAAAGCAAAAATCGAAGAAACAGTCTAAAAATCACCCCAAATTGGTTCCAAAAAAATTTTTTGGAGAAGGTAAACATTATTATTTTCCTTTCCAGTTTTGTAGTTTTGTTTTGTATGTCAAAATCTCTGTTTTAAGTGTTTTGGTAAATTGTAGATTAGTTGTCTTAATTTTGTAGGCTATTTTGTAGATGTAATGTTTTACAGTTTATAATTGTAGGTATTTTGTAGTTGTCTTGTATTTATATTGTCGTTACATTTTAAATGTTGAAACAGAGATGTATTTACTTTCTTCTTCCTGCATTTTTTTTGATACTTTTTATATCTTTAGATGTTTGGTAAATTGTTGATTAGTTGTCTTAATTTTGTAGGTTATTTGTAGATGTGATGTTTTACAGTTTATAACTGTAGGTATTTTGTAATTGTCTTGTACTTATATTGTCTTTACATACAGTGGTTGGTTGCGGAGATTCCACAGCAAAAGGAAGGATCACTGTAAAAAAACTATTCTCTCTTTCTAGATGATTAATTATTATTTTTAATAATCATTTATTAAAATGAATTAAATTTTTGTGTCTTATGCAGCGATTGTGGGTATTTGTGGCTGCTTTTGCGGAGTATGTTAGCCTTGGAGATTTGTCAATCCCTTCAGAAGACCTTTCCGATATCGACCAACACCGTACACGCTATGGAGCTCTCCTATGGGACTATGCTACAAAGAAGCAAGAAGATGGGTCAATCAGTGAAAGTGAGGTTACAGGAAGGCTAGCAAGGAGGAAGAGTGCTCCTGCTTTGAATGAGAAGACTAGAGTCCAGAGAAAGAAGAAATAGTGTCCTGTTTTCCTAGTTTACTTGATGCCAGTTTGTAGTTGAAGGAGAATACACTACTTTATGAACAAAATTTTTAAGACCTTATTGTTTTGTTATTTTATGTTTCATTATTAGTTGTTCACTTGAATATAAATTGGCTTGTTTACAGCACTGTATCTTCCTTTTTGATGTTAGAATACGATTTGCCTACCAATAATTTTTACAATATCTACATTTTGTGAAGACTCAATTTAGTTATTGTATATAAATTTTGTAGTTGTATATCATAATTTTTAGTTGTTTACCTTCTGTGTATAACTGTCAGTTGAAGTTAAATTACACAATAAAAATAATAAATAAATACTCCAATCATAGAAATGTGTTATCCACAATTAATCTGCAAATTGTCTACAAAATTTTACAAAGACTACAATTTAACTACATTTAACCTACATTATATCTACAATCTGGAAACACTTTACATGAATTTACTTTTTAATATCAGTTGTATTGTAGATAATAAATATTAATACAAAATTACACTATATCAAAGACAAATTTAGATGGCTGACAAGATATATAAAAGCATATTAAACACACATAAAAAAATTGTAGTATACTTCATAATGATATTTAAAAACTTAAACAATTACACAAAAAAATGTAGATTCTTTAACTCACTAACAGTAACTACAAAATAACCATTCTAACTACATTATATTCATTTCTTTTTGGGAGCATTCTTGCAAGATCTTTTGTTATGCCCTTCACCTCCACAATTTCCACATGACACCTTGTACTTCTTAGACTTTATTTCATCATATGTTTTACATCTTTCCTTTTGAGGTCTCCCTGGCTGCCTTTTATCTCCCGTAGGTGGATATACTACCTCATCCAAAATATGTTGTGGCACATTCCATTTGCTTTCATCGGGAAGAGGATTTACTGGTATTTCATACGTACGCAGAAGGCTCTCCCTTGTGTAATACGGAGAGCAATAGTTTTCATATGTTTCATGCCTGTGCCTTAATGCTGCCAAAGCATGCGCACATGGAAGTTCTTCAAGTTGGAATTGGCCACAGCTACATTTCTTGTTTTCTAGACACACAATGTACCGTTTCACACCATCTAACACAGTATGTATATAATCTGTTGAAGCCCTCACCTACATTTGCAGAACAAACACAAAGAAAAAATATTTACAATCATAAAAATAGAATATCTACAATATATCTACAAATTATCTACAATCTACAAGTAAACTACAATTTGCCTACAATGTAATGTTTTTGTAGATTTATCTGAAAACAATACTGCTTAACTCTTTCATTGAACGAAATTGTATTCTAATTGTAGATAAATGTAGTAAATTTGTAGACAATATCGTAAAACTATAATTCTAAGCAATTTCAAACTACACAAACCTGCACTTGTGTTATCGATGGTGATTGCCAATTCCATATTGAAATCACGTACACTTATACATAACGGATATGAACCTAAGTTTTTATTCTCCTTTTTGGTCTCCATATACACACGAACCCCCATATCATTCCTAATCTCCATTGGGGGACAATTGTCGTTCACGATGTATTTGATTTCTACAATTTTTTCTGTAGTATCAATTGATAGTTGTTCTGCAATTGTAGAAATCAGGATACTGTAGCTTGCATTCTCATCTACCAAAATGGCATCAACTTCAAAATCTCTAAATCTGCCATAGTTATCCCAATTCCCATTAAATTGTAGCATGATTGCGATTTTGGACATGATTTGTTGTTGTTGTTGATGTTTTTTTTGGATTTCTATATTGAGAGAAGAAAAGATGAAGAACAGATATATATGATCGACAATTTGAGAGAAGAAACAACGAAGAACAGAATTTATCAACTTTGCGTTGTTGAATCTCGAAAATTTGAATTCAGTTCGTTCGTCGAAGCTGTTAGTAGTTGAATCTGTTCGTATTTTTCAGAAGCTGTTCGTTCTTTTTTTTTTCCCGAGATTTGAACTGTAGTTCTAGAGAAAAATATGCAGATTTGAACTTTTCTTTCCCTTTTAAAAATTGAATTTAATGTAGAATCAATTAATCTCAAGATTCTCTCCTTATTTTTAGCGCGTTTTCTAAGGAATATTCTGCCCTTTTAATACCTAATAAACGAATGGTATAAAATTTGTAGGAAAAATGTGGACTGGACGGGTAATTTACATACTATGCACATTTTTGGTAATAAAGTTTCATATATGGTATAGGACGGAAAAAATCTCTTTAGAAATTTGGGAGTGAAGAGATAGAACTATAGCTCATGGAACCCTATAGATAAATAACAATATAGAGTATGAAATAGCTAATATTGAATTATAAAAAATGATGTAAGACGATATGAAAAATATAGGGAGCTATCATTTATTAAAATAAATAAAAAAAGAAAGAAAAATGATAAGGGCAATTTTTGTGATTTTTTTTGTCTTATGTTATATCCTTATTGCTTCAACTTAACATTTTAGCAATTTAACTTTTAATACTATATTATAATAACTTTTTCTATTTTCTTATTTCTTTCACGGCAAATGCTCTTATTGTGTAAAATAATTTGTGTTCCTTAAGAGTTTACTTATAATAATTTTAAAACAAAATTGAATTGACTTTTTTGCTGCTTTATTAATTCAAAACTTAATTATTTATTGAGATTTTATGCTTTTTTGATAGTATAGAAGATACAAATTATTTTCAAATTTTTCTCCTACTCGAGCATAATATTATTCTCTTTATCGGTTTTATGCAATATTGAAAACTATATTTAATAATTAGAACAAATATTTATTTAGGTACAAAACATCTTGCTTTAGTAGTAACAGTATATAGAAACATGTTAGAATTATAAGTTCCCTAATAAGAGGAATCAATGTAAACATATTTTTATGGAAATCACGTGAGTATATACAAGGAAAAGAAACGTAATACTCTTAATTATCTTAAATAATATCTATTTTAAAGTCCTTAATATTATGGTTTCTTACTTAATTCAATAAGGAAAAATCTAATAATCAAAATTTTAGTTTTCTTAAAAGTCCTAAATATTAGGATAATAATTAAATGACTATTTTGTCTAGTGTGAGCTCTATTTTAAAAGGGTAAAAAAGGCGAACAGCATTTCGCTAAGGGCTTTAGTGCTTTTAATATAGTATAGATAGATATAGATAGATAGATAGATATAGATATATAGATGTTTTACAAATTCAATTGAGATAAAAAATTCAACTAATATGAAATGTTGATTGTGATCTCTTTTACAAAAAATACTAATTGTAACTGAACATTTACGGTCCATTTTTTCGTAATTTGATTCTCAAAAGTAATTTCTGAAAAGATTAGTCAAACATAATTAACTTATCAAATATTGAAAAAAGCATTTCTAAAATGAATTGGTCAAGCACAAACTACTATGCTTCAAAAGTACTTTTTCAAAAAATACTTTTAAATAAAAATTATTTTTCAGAATAAGCAGTTTTTGACAGTTTGGTTAAACGGGCTCTAAAGGGACCTATAATCAGTATACATCAAAATCTACACGCTGTTAATCTACGAATGTGGAAATTCGCTCTCAGCCAAGATTGAAGTCGAGGTACAACATTCATTGGTTTCCATCCAATCAAAGTCATTAAGTACGAGATTTAATAAGTAATTAAGGGCCGTATGCAAATTAAGCAAAGTAAACACAGTACTACTTCCTCCGGTCCACAATAAGTGATCAATTTACTTTGTTATTTTGGTCCAAAATAAGTGTCAATTTATATAATCAAGAAAGAATTCAATTTGTTTTTACAAAATTACCCTTATCTACACATCCCTAAAAAGTTTTCTTATTCCTCACATTAAATAATTAATTAAGGGTAGTTTAGTCATACTAGTTATTTTCGTATAGAATTTAGTATTATCTTAATGGGCATGCTAAAAACAAATTGGTCACTTATTGTGGACCGGAGGGAATATAATAATTAAACATAAGAGTTCATCGCAAACCCAATTAAGAACCCTAAACGGCTCTAACATTAAATGGCTAACATGGAAAAAAGTTGGAAAATCTCAGTTAATTATTAGCAAATCATATTGTATCCCTGTAATCATGGAAAAAATGAAAGATCCCAATAGATTTTCAGCAAATCAAATACTCCAGTAGAATATTCCTTCAGTCTATTTTTCCGTCCACATTCATTGTTTCAAGAATTATATAAAGCCATCCACATCTCAAAACTGTCTTAATTAATCACATAACTCAGTTCCCATTATAATTGTGTCGGAGTTAACAAGAACATAGTTTTGTGTCAATGGCAGTGACCAAAGTTGAGAAATCAGAGGAGGAATGGCGAGCCATTCTATCTCCTGAGCAGTTTCGTATCCTCCGTGAGAAAGGAACTGAGTATGTTCCCTTTTCCATATCTTTCTTTCTTCATTTTTTCCTCTTTTTTTTTTTTTTTTCTTTATCTGGTGTTTTTAAGACTGTAATTAGATTGATAATTGATCTAGCATATATGTTTATGTGTTGTACGTATTTATAATATACTTTTAATGTTGGTGTTTGTGTCAATTTTCTTTCGACTTTTGCATTTGATACCTGCTAGCTCTCACCTTTACAACTAGGTAACTCTGTAACCAAGCTTATGTTGCAAAATGTGTGTATATATATATATATATATATTAAATGGTGCAATTATTAAGAAAAAAGTTAAATGGTACACTTGCACCAGGGCACCTACTATACCTCCTACCGGCATAGGTACTGAATTACTGTACCAAGGCTTGGATAGTTGGGAGCAAATATTGAAATTCTCTCTTATTTATGACTAAATATTGTTCATGAATTTCGACTTCTAGATGGGCAAATAAGCAATAACGGGGATTCAACATTCAACTGCTTATATACTATATATATATATATATATATCATTTGGTTGATTTTTTAGAGTATTTGGTTGAATATTGATTTGGTATACTATATCGTTAGATGATTTGAAGCTGTTCAATTGGAATATTGGATGGTTTGATAATATAGTTAATAAACCTAATCTCATATTTCTTTTGGAAATTGAGGAAGAGACGATTGTGCACAAATGTAAGGCTTGTTTTAAAGTCAAAAAAAGCTCAAAGACATGTTGTTTCAATCCTCAATGCAACATTGCTAGCTGGAATATTATGTGTAGATGAAGTTGCTTTACCTAGTAGACTCTTTGTCTTGAGTTGTTGTCATACTTTTATATGCAACAATGCTTAGAAATTAGTATTTCACAGGTTGAAAGGCACTGGAGAATATAACAAGTTTTTTGGAGAAGGTATCTACAATTGTGCTGGTTGTGATACACCACTCTATAAATCCACAACCAAATTTGACTCTGGCTGTGGCTGGCCTGCTTTCTTTGAGGGTCTCCCGGGCACAATAAATCGCTCCGTAAGTAGCTGCCTTCCTTTTTGCTCCTTTTATATTTTGATCAAGCATTTGATATATTTAGAAGTGAAGCATGTTTCAAATCAAATGGAATGTGAAGCATCTTTAAACTCACTCAACTTTTGAGCTTGGCATTAGTGGATCCTAAGACAAAGAGTGGTTTTTTGCTGTAATCTGAAATCAAACTCTTTTGTATATATACTTACAGCCGGATCCAGATGGGAGGAGGACTGAGATCACTTGTGCAGCATGTGGTGGACACCTTGGTCATGTTTTCAAAGGTGAAGGTTTCAAGACACCGACAGATGAACGCCACTGTGTCAATAGTGTTTCTGTCAAGTTTAATACCTCTGCTTCACTCTGAAACTCTATATTTTGTAATGGGTGAAACGCGTTCTGCTTTGCTAGACCTTAAGCACCATTGCTTATAATAATAATAACTTTTGATTATTTGGCTTTTAATGTTTCTTGAGAATGCTTTTCCATCCTCCCAACTACTTCTATGATCAAAGTATTATCTTCTCTGTGTATGAAGTTTTGAGGTTTTAGACTAAAAGTGGAAGTGCACTTGAATTTGCTCCTAGCGAAGAACAGAAAGAATCCACTTATCTGAGGGTTCCTACCTCAGATAAAAGATGAGGGTTTCACCCGTGCTCTAATGATCGAACGAATACAAAAAAATTCATACAGTCGATCTCAAATAATTTGTATTTAAGGTGCAGTTGATTTATGGAAAAGCATCAGTATATGCTGGTAAATGTAAAAAACGTATGCTGCTGATAGTTAAAATGCTGCATTTAGTTGCATAAACGGAATTGGAAAGACAATAAGTTATACACTAAAGGTTTCTTCCTTTTAGATAAAAGTACCACTTTCTGCTAGTAAATATTTAGCCTGAAATCCCATCCTCATTCTTCTCTCACCTTAAGTCTGTTAAATGCTTTCAGACAGATGGTCATTAGGGGTAAATGAGCCATGAATCTTTTTGGCACCTTAAGCAGCAAATATACAACTTATGGGCTGAATCAAATCTGTGCACGTATTTATCGTGTAATAATTGTAGTTAGCCACTTTTTACCGTGGTTAGAGTTTAACCACGATTTAAAAAGTTATTAGACTTTAGTCATTCCATTTAAATGCGGGTATGTTTTGGACAAAAGTACACCCAATGTTGGATATAATTGTTATGGAGAATAGCAGTTAATTTGAGACGTGTCAAGGACACTCCCTAAGGATATTTCATGTCAAGGACACTATCCCTAAGGATATTTCGCCCACACAATAATGAATAAAATTAGGTGTATCCCCCAGAATTCAACAAGCTCTTCCAGTTATAAAACTGGGAACAGAACTAGCAGAAAACTCAAGAAAGAAGCCCAGCATATAGAAGGAAGAAGATGATTCAGAAAGTTATGTTAGAAAGTGTGTCTTTAGCTCTTCAAAGACTTTTATATAGGTGTTGCTCCAACTGCTAGATAACGGCTAGTTAACCGCTAGTAACGGCTAGTTTGACTTTATTAATTGTAAAATAACTTACTAAATAAAAAGTAGATGTAAATAATATTTCAAAGAGAAAGTTTTCCCAAACCAAGATGGGCATTACCTTTTGAGATATTACTAATTTTCCAACAATCCCCCACATATCTCAAAAGGGATATAAAAATAAAATAGTAAATAAAGAAAGAAAGAGAGAATAATTTGCTGGGTTTCGGGTATAATGAAATTCATCTGGTGTCTTATAGACTATGAACCTGATATAGATAAAACAAGATTTAACTTACAGAATAGTTGGAAAAGTTTACAACTTCTATGAACCAAAAAATTCTTGTTGTAAGCTAGGGATCTTATCATCATATTACACCCCCACAATTTCTGGTGTTATCGCGATTTTGCGCTAATAGGCCATGCGCGCGCCTGGTTTTCATGAGTGCTCTAGAAATTTTGTCACAAATTTCATAGGACCGGCCCCACTCCACACTCATATTGGTCCATCCATCAAGTGTATTCTTCAGCACAATACACCACCTATAAAAGGCTATGGATTATTGGCTTAAGAGTTTAATAACTCAACCTCACATTCCTTGCACTCTTATACTATGTGCATATACACCATAGGAAGAGACATATTTTAATAGTGCACATTTGATCAACTAATGACTTGTTATTACCCATATGAACCTACTTCATGGGATCTCCAATCACATAGGTTGGGTTACCATCATTGTTGATACATCTCAAATTGGCAAAAGTCTAAACCCCTCGATGTTTCACTTATAAGTCAAAGAATCGGCCAAATCCTCTTTTGACTACACATAATATGTATAAATATTTCTCTCTCTAAGCAATTGCTTTATGACATTATATCTTTAAAAAGAAGTGTGTCCACTCTTCCCATTGAAAAGTTTATTTTCTTACAATGGTTATTGCACATTGGCAGTCACAATTCATCGACATAATTATTGTCGGTTTAACTCACCAAGAAGTTGCTTAATCAACCTCATTGCCAGACAATTCCTATCATAACACCCACCAAAAGGTGATCACACAACAACTAGCTAATTTTTTCTCATCTGAATCAGAGATTCAATATCATCACTGTATCCTTCTAATACAGTGGAAAATCTACATACAGAATACTAATTCATAGTATTTCTCAAATAAGACACAAAATCACCCCAAATAAAATAAAACTTGACTTCTATACAAATGCTTTTTGAAACATCTTTCAACACGTATAAGAATTTATTTTCTTTTGGTATTTTTCGTATTCAAATACCAAGATAAAATTTTCAAAACATAGAAGCAACTTTAACTTCTACCAAAATATCTCAAATTAGTAGGAAAGGGGTCATAATTCAATTATTTCTTCACCCAAATTACTAAGAGACACAAAGCAGGATTATTTTCAGAGCCAGAAATACAATATATTTTTTATCTTCCAATATAATTTTCACTATAAAAAATCTCAATTTTTTAAGGCCTCGTTATAATTTTAACAAACAATTTGTCCTTCTTAGGAACACGATATATAACTCTGGGCACCACGAACCCCCACATTTTTAAAAATTTCAGGTTCAAGAGATAATCTTTTCACAACTCATAAAGAGTTCCACCAACACATTAATTGTCACGACCTATTTTCTAAACAAGCCGGGACCGGCACTCGATCACTAAATATGACCGAGCGAACCATCTCTACTTATCAAATCTATTATAACCCCAAACTTTATATACAACAAGGCAATACTCTAACAAATACTTTTGATTAATTTAAATATTCAAATAAATCAACTCCAAAACTTTATTCGTAGTAACTACTGAATTGCTGCTAAGTTGTTATAAAAAAAAACATTTGAATCTTAACCCAACAACTATGTCTATGAAGCCTCTACTGATAAACCGACGCACTGCTCAGGACATGAGATTTCCTGGCCAGTTCTTTAAGTAACAAAGAAATAACTAAATAAAGATGACTCTAAGGAATATTCCACGAACAAAAGCGGAGCTCACCAATAGCACTGGAAGAGAAGGAAGTCCTAACTCGTTGCCTGCTCGCCTGCAAATCCGGTTCCTACGTTGTACCGCAGACCAAGGTTCCCAAAAGAGAACGTCAGTACCATCCATTGTACTCGGTGAGTCTCAACAACAGGGGCGAAACTTTAATAACATATACATTATGAGCAAAGGTTCTAAACGCATGTAAAACACAAAGCTTATAAGAATAATTCTAAATAATTGCATAATAGCAGTTTATGAATATTCTAAAAGAAATTCTTTTCTTTTTCTTTCTTATAAAAAAATAAATAAATATACTTCACTTTATACTTTGGGTGTTCCAACTATCCTGACTTAATTCTGTCCCAGTCACCGTGTGATCGGATCGAATAGGCCCAATCCACGAGGTGCCACTCGCTTCATGGTTCTCAGCGCTCATGTATCATACCTTAGCATGGCTAAATAATTTCTCAGCAACGAGACCCTCGGCTCGTGTGCTCCCTACTTTGGCACAAGTAGTTTCAGGAAGTCAATGCCTTGGTCAGGACCCTCGGCCTGGACGATGACCCCTTCTCAGAATAAAAGATACTCCCAAAAATCTTTTCTTTCTAAAACTTCTTCTTGTGACTTTCCAAGTCTAAATCCTTTATACATACTCATACCGGTATCCCTAAATGTAAGGCATGACATAAGAATGAAATAAACATTCAAAAGTATTTATAAAGGTTCTTGATCCTTCATGAATTTTCAACATGGAAATGGCATATACGAATAACATAAAAATCTGAAATTTATGCACATATATCCAAATAATCATCTAAACTTTAGCTAGAAAATAATTCTAAGCTAATAGGTACTTACTACTCCAATTAAGTACAAAGAATAACATAAAAATCTGAAATTTATGCACATATATCCAAATAATCATCTAAACTTTAGCTAGAAAATAATTCTGAGCTAATAGGTACTTACTACTCCAATTAAGTATATATTAACTCTTTTATTCAATTCATCAAACACCTTGTGTGCGTACTTTTGTGAGTTAAACCACTTTAGTAAAGGGTTATATCAACTCACCTCAAACTTCTCGAGCCAATACGTAGACTCCAGTCCAATTTATACCCGTCAAACAATTGATTCTACAACAACCAGTGCATTTAAATTAATTTTAAAATTTCACACCTAAACATGAATTATTGTTGATATAGAGGAAGAAGGAAATTAACTATTCTATTCTTACCTACTACTACTTTAGGATAATTAAGAATAGAAAATTCTATGTACCTGAGTTTAAGAATCAGTGATTTGTGAAGAACCCCATAATTTTTTTTGTGAAATTTCTACTGCCTCTCGTGCGTCTGTTTCTCCGTTTTCTGATTTCTAAGGCATAAGCCCTTTTCTTTGTTCCCTTCAGACTTTTTAACTTGAGTCACGTGACTCTTTTTGCTTAATTATTTTTTTCTTATTTTTTTTTTCTTTTGCTTGTATAAAGGCTTTAAGCCTTTGTTTACAACAACCCTTTTATGGGCTTTAGGGTAACTTTTTTTTTTTTTGAATTAACTAATAATTAGTGTTACACACTTTTTAATAATTAATAATATTAAAAAAAATTAATAATTAAATTTTATATTTAGCGTGTCTTGAAACTTTTATAGCTTTGAGGAGTGTTACATTAATCATCATCTACCCTTCCATAAAAAAAATCTGTCAAATTCTATTTGACATGAATGATTAAGTCACTCTTTCATTCTCATAGAATTAGCAAAGAATTTATACGACTTGGGTGGAATCAATCATGCTTTTATTTGTAACACTCCAAATTCAAAACTCAAATTTGTTGAAATTGAAGAATAAATTTAAACCCACTATCTTAGAGCTTTCAAGATTTTCAAAAATGGATAACAATAAAAGTCTATATTTTTGTAGGCTTAGACGCATATAAATACTATAAAAGGCGTACCTTAATTTTGTGGTGCAATTTATCCTCCATAATGCGATAATGCACAAAATTGAAACAACAACTTGATTAATATTCTGTTGCTCACAAAAATAATTTCAATAAAGAGTGGTATTCTCCATTAGACCATTGTGCAAACTTGAAGTGTAGGTTTCATTTTCAGAATTAGAACAATAACTTGGAAAACGTCAAATTTGATTCTCCATAATAATAAAAAATTTGGAAATATCCTTAAGATTGTTGGAAATAATTGTTATGGAGAATAGGAGTTAACTTGAGGTGTGTCAAGGACACTGTCCTTAAGGATATTTCTCCCACACAATAATGAATAAAATTAGACGTATCCTCAGGATTCAACAAGCTCTTCCAGTTATAAAACTGAGAACAGAACTAGCAGAAACTCAAGAAAGAAACCCAGCATATAGAAGGAAGAAGATGATTCAAAAAGTTATGTTAGAAAGTGTGTCTTTAGCTATTCAAAGATCATGTTTATATAGGTGTTGCTCCAACGGCTAGATAACGGCTAGTTTGACTCTATTAATTGTAAAATAACTTACTAAATAATAAGTAGATGTAAATAATATTTCTAAGAGAAAAGTTTTCCCAAACCAAGATGGACATTACCTTTTGAGATATCACTAATTTTCCAATACCCAACACATTAAACAATACCAACAAGCGCTACTGAATTTCAAATATTCTCAAGTAAAGCTCCAGCATAATATACTGGACTTTGCAATCCAAAATATATGGTATTGGACTTTACAACATTCAAAGGTAAAATTCTAGCACACTGTACTAAAATTCAAATATAGGTTCAAAACCTAGCAATGATACCTTATTTTGAACTCCATGACACTATCATGAAATTCTAAGTTCTACAAGTTGAATCAACTATCCTGAAGTTCAAAAGAAGTGTCATTGGAGAAAATATTTCGTTTAGGCTCAAATCCCAGCAAAAATTACTGTGGTTTAGACCTTTATAGGTTAAACAATAATTACAGGGTTTGTTCAAACCTTTATAGATTCAAACCCCAGGAACGATTATTGGTGTTTAAACTTTTAAAGGTTCAAACCCCAGTAAAAATTACTAGAGTTTGAATTCTTTCATATTGTTTCAGATACCTTGTTTTGAACACCAGGAGTCATTCCTTAATTTTACACAAGCAAAGGCTCAAAAATCAGAAATTATTCTTGGGGTTTCGAACTCCAGTATCAATTGCTGGAATTCTATTTCATATTTTAGTTGATCACAAAAATATTAATTAGTTGGATTAATAGCTACGTTGCCAATGCATTTGAAATGCAACCAAACTCTAAAAGTAGAGCCTAAAAGTGGCTCCAACCAATTTTTTTGTTTTTATCACTATTCAAATTTGGACTTTGAAATTTGGATAGAACTGAACAAATAAAGAGATCCATTTCCTCCAAGAGAAAACTGCCCTCTATAGCCCCTCAAAATTTTAATAGCCAATATTTTTGCCCATTGACACAAAATAGCCCTCCGGCCCAAACATATTACATTCAATAGCCCGAAATATCTATTTTGTATATTTTTTGTATAGTGACAGTCTATTTTGTATAGTGACAGTATATTTTGTATGCCTTTTTGTATAGTGACAGTCTATTTTGTATATATTTTGTATAGTAACAGTCTATTGTATATAAATTGTATAGTGACAGTCTATTTAGTATATTTTTGTATAGTAACAGTCTATTTTGTATAGTGATAGTCTATTTAGTGTATTTTTTGTATAATGACAGTCTATTTTTGTATATATTCTGTATAGTGACAGTCTATTGTATATAAATTGTATAGTGACAGTCTATTTTGTATATATATTTTGTAATATACCAATATTCAAAAGAAATGCTCTCCAGTCTAATACATAATCTAAAATGACTTTTAAATTTGGTGAATACGGTGCGCATTCTGAAGAGGGATTGAATGAAGATACTTGGAATGAAGGAAGAGATAGGGAGACAAAATCTAATAATCTGGAGAAGCCGAAGTTTGCTGCTAATTCCGACCCAACTGGACGGAATAGCCAATTTTTGTCAAGAACGGAATCATTTTCTTGTGCGTCATCGGTAGGTTCTCCATCTATACTCCAGAATAAGGTTGCATAAACTTCCATCAAGATCAATGAAGCTGAAAAAATGTGGCATTACAAGGATCCTTCTGGTAAAATACAGGGACCATTTTCTATGGTCCAGTTGCGTAAATAGAGCAATACAGGATACGACGATCGTCAGGTGAAGGCGGTCCCCTCCGGAGTGGATCAGGATTGGAGGGCGTTGATTGGTGGTTCAATACGGAGGCGGCGCTTGCGACGGCGGCGTTCGGCAGCGGCTTCTTCAGTTGAGAAAAATGCGTATGATCGCTGAGGGAGAAGGAAGTTAGAGTTTTGAGTGGCAGTAGTCTTGGGCTGTTAATTGTATGGTTTATTTTGTGGCTAGCTATTGTCATTAGTTTTCCCGGATGACTACAAATGAAGTTTGCTCTATACAATTTGCATTGTTACTTTTTCGGTTGTTAAAATTAGAAGTGTCATCCTATTAGTCTAGCAAACTCAATGGAATAATAATTGGTACCATAGAGAAGTGACCATAAATTAGAGAGTCTTGACCAATTTAAAAGATATGTAATTGAAATAACTGAGTTTTGAGTTGTTCGATTAAATAAAGAGAAACTGGAATTCATTACTGTCTTAAAACTATTTCCAAGGTTGCCTTGTAGTGGTCATTCAATTGCTTGTTGAGAAAGTAAAGGAGGAAACCACTTGGATAGTGAGATAGTGAGAGCACTGAGGGAAAAGGACCAAGGACGAAGTCAATGGTTGCTTTTATCCAAAAAGCATCAAAATTACTTTTGTAATAGTACCAATTTTAGAAAGACATCCTCTTAGAAAAGAATTTCTACATGCTACCAATAAACTTAATATTTACTAATAAAAGTATAAATAAAGTTACATAATTATATTGGTTCTTATGTATCAGTAACTATCTCTACTGTTAGAAAACTAATTCAAAATTGTAGTGGGATAATAAATTATTTAGGGTTTCGTATTTGCAGCGTTATTTGATTCATGTCTAAATATGATTTGTAGTCATAATTAATATATGAATAGACTTTCATGTTTCTAGTTGAAATAAGTTTCGTACTATTATAAATAAGGGTATTAGTAGCTTATTTGATTGTATGGGGATCTGTAGAGGAAATAAAGACTTGTAGAGATCATTTAGAGATTTATAAATAAAATATTTTCCTTCATCTACTAATCTGTTATAATTTTAACTTCTGTGTTTAGAATAGATTTGTGTATGCACCTTTCTTTACTCGCTCCCCACCACATTCTTTCTCATAATAGATTCTCCATTTTCCATTCAGAAAAAAGTTAGCAAACTGGCACCATTTCCAGAAACCAAACTAATAGTGTAATAAACATATAATACAAAAAGATAATAAACATACCTTTACAGTTTAAAGTCATACTCATCTCAATGTTTATTAATTCCATCATATAATAGACACATTTTCAACTATTCCAGTCTCCAGAAACCGAAACTAACAGTATAATGAACATCCAACACAAAAAGAGAATGTACATGTCTTATACTTTAAAGTCATACTCATCTCAATGTTTATCAATAGTAAACAAGAATTAGTCATCACTGTGGATTTTTGTTAGCCCCCATTGGGGAAAAAATCAGCAGAAAAAGAACAGTAAGTCTCCAACTTCAGAAAACTGATCAAAATGCTTTCTCAACTCCTCTTGTCCTTCTGTCTTCTTTCATTACATGCCTTTAGAGCCTGAACTTCTGTAAGCAGTTTTTCAAATAATTACAAAGCAATAAACAATTGGCCACCAGTTGTATGCATTTTCTAAATTTCCCCCGACCGTGTTAATGAAACTAATATTATAAACAAGAGAATCTCAGTATACATATATATACAAAACACATCTGAACACGAAAGTGTGCAGTTCTGCCCCTTCTGTCATACAGAATCGTAGGCCGGATTAAAACATGCACATGTGATTCTGAGTAGAGATCCCGGTATACTATGTTCCAATGCACCGCTTATACGATTTCTTAATATTCTACTTAACTTGGATACTGTACTAACAACTATGTTACATGAACTCTACAAAGATGTTGCCGCACCTGTGCTAGATCTTTACTTTTGAAGAATCCGACACACACCCATCAGCATTTTTGAAGAATCAAAACAACATAGACTAACAGTGGTGGAGCTACCTATTTGGAAGGGGGTTTAATTGCATCCCTTTCGTTTAAATAGTATTATACTGCATAAAGAGTAAAAATAACACCCAAGGGTGTGACCTAGTGGTCGATGAAGTAGGTTGAGAACCATGAGGTCTCATGTTCAAACTAGGCGATTTCTTTCGATTTGTCGCAAAATTTGATGGACAAGAGTTACGTGGTACATATGCTGGTGGGAGACGATAAGCTGGTCCGGACGCGGTTTTCAGAAAAAATGGTAAAATAATTTTTTGTATATCTATACATTATTGAATCCCCTTGACAAGGGGTTAATGTTGTATTCTAGCATTTTTTGAATCCCCTTCCTGGTTCCGCCATTGCGTACTAAAATACATAGGTTTCATACAACCACCACTACTACTGCACATATGCTATATGAATCCTCATTATTCATGTTGTTCCATTTAAGCCATAAGCTTCTGTATTTTGAGTAGAAATTATTTAAGATAATCTAATCGAAACTAATCTCAGTTTGATCCCCTAAAGCAGAAGCTATAAATAACAACAAAGAGAGCAAATGCAAACCACTAAAAGATCCCTAAATTTTGCATTCCAATTTAAATACAGCACTTTTTCTCTCTTTCTAAATACTAAAACTCGTATTCATCAACCAAAAACTTAATGAAAATACCCATTTGACACTAACGGGGAAGAACAAAATTTCAAGTAAAATAGAGAGGGAAAAAATAGAAGATACCCTTTTGACAAGACTTCCAATTCCTATCAGTATTAATCAGACAATCCTGCAAATATAAACCCTTTGATCAGTTCCATTTCAGGGTTTAGGGTTTAAGAAATTAATACTATTATTTCCAAAAAGCAGAAAAATTCAAAAAATTTAGAGAACCTGTAAAGATAAGTAGAGAGAAGAGCATTGGTTGAGCTGCTTCACAGTCTCATCATTTTCGTCGGCGTCGTCCTGGTGCACCGGCGGCATCGGCGGCGAAGAGGGTGGCGCGTTGGGAGATTGTTGACGGTCCATATATGTTGGCTGAGTCTTGGTCATCAATGGTTAGCTACTTTAGTTGGGACAATTTTTGGTGGGTCATTTCCCATATAAAAGCCCAATTGGACATAAAAATGTCCAGTTTCACTTAAATCTCTAGTCATTAATCATAGACTTATAATCCGTTTGCCCAAGCTACAAAAATCAGCTTATTTAGAGAAGTGCTTTTTTTTCAAAAGCGTTTTTTTCAAAAGTACTTTTGGTGAGAAGCAGTTTGTGTTTGGCTAATTAGTTTGAAAAGCACTTCTGAGCAGCAATTAGTGTTTGGCCAAGCTTTAAAAAACTGCTTCTAAGTGTATTTTTCTCAAAAGTACTTCTCAAAAAAGTACTTTTGGAGAGAAGCTACTTTTTTCTGCTTCTCCAAAACTGCTTCTGCTTCTCCTCAAAAGCACTTTTTTTCCTTCCAAAAGCTTAGCAAAACACCTCAATTTTTGGCCAAAAGTGCTTTTGGCCAAAAAAAAGCACTTTTGGCCAAAAAGAAGTTTGGCCAAACAGGCTATTAATAACACTAGCCAAACACATAAAAAAATTGAATACCTAAATAAATAAGGTTTTTGTTGTCCCAAGAATCACATGCAAAGATCTCTTTCCAGATTTTTAAGCGTGATCAGCAATATTAAATGCAAGACGGAAAGAAAATTTCATGGATGAGGTAGCAAACAAGGCGATGAACGATTCTAAAAAGCTAAGCAAAAAGGACCTTTTTGCAATGGGTGTGGTTGAAATTTATTGAAAACATATAGATTAGTCAATATACAAATTTTGAGGAAGATTGGAGGTGATCTGGAGTGATTTGGTATCAAAATTCGTAGTTAAAATCAAGTTCAAAAATTCTTCTATGACACATGTATCGCGCATGTATTACACACAGGTATATATGGCTATACATGTGATGTGATACACATTTGATACAAATAGGATACATATGTGATATACAAATGATACACATCATTTTTTTCATGTTTCATCTTCTACTTCGAATTTTCAATTCAAACCACCTCAAAACTCTGCAAAATCATCCCAAAAGTGAGATTCAAACTTCTTAAGATGTACACAATCTATTCTAATTGTTGGATTTTTAAGCATTAAAATAGGCTTAAAAGAGGGTGAATGGGAAATGGAGGGAAAATGAAATATTTGAGTTTCATTTGAGATTCCCTCCTTGACAAAGGGACATTGTCCCATATTGGAAGAGGAAGAGGTTTTTGATGGGTATTTAAGTAATTTCTCTTCTTCTAGCTCCTAAAGAGTTGAGAAGAAGGCAAGTCTCGCGCCGTCGTTGTCGTCGCTCGCTCGGCCCGGATTCAGATTCGGATTCGGATTCGGATTTGGATTTGGTCAAATGATCAATTGATTGATTGATTGATTAATTTTTTCAGCCCAACCTTGACTATAAATACAAGTCCATTCTCTCAGATTTTCCATACGATTTTCTAAGTTTTCCTCCTTTCTTCTGCATACTTTTAACTTCAAAGAAAGCAACAGTAAGTGTGATTTTGTAACGACCCAACTGGTCGTTTTGCTTTATAGAATCCCGTTCCCCTAAATAAGACTTCCCGTACTTGCTTTTACTGATTTATGACTTGCGGGGATGGTTGGTTCGGGATTTGGAAGAGTTTGGGTTGAAATCGAAACACTTGGTTCGTTAAGGTTGGCTTAAAAGGCCAAGTTTGACTTCGATCAACATTTTGAGTAAACGACTTTGGAATCTGGATTTGAAGTTCCAACAGGTTCATATGATGATTTTGGACTTGGGCGTATGTCCGGATTAGGTTTTGGATGACCGGGAGCGTTTTGGCGCCTAGTAGTGAAAGTTGATTCCTTAAGGATTTTGAAGTTCTTATATATTTGGTTTGGAGCGGGTTTTTGTCTTATCGAGGTCCGTATGGAATTCCAAAATCGGGAATAGTTCCGTATTGTCATTTAAGACTTGCACGCAAAATTTGGTGTCAACCCGAGCAGTATAAGTGTGTTTCGTCGCATTGGATGTGGATTGAAGAACTTGAAGTTCATAAGTTTGATTCAATTGGTTTTAGGGGGTGATTCTTAGATTTAGCGTTGTTTCGGGCGTTCCGAGGGTTCGAGCGAGTCCGTTTTATGATTTCAAGCTTGTCGGTATGTTCATGCGGGGCCCTGGTGGCCCCGAGCGTCAATTGGACGAGGCTTGAGTTGAGTTAGAAAATTGGAAAAAGCTGAAGCTCCAGGTTGCTGTCATAACCGCACCTGTGGTGGGCCAGCCGCAGGTGCGAGACCACAAAAGCGGTCAACCCTTCGCAGGTGCAGCCCCAGGAGATGAGCCCAGGAATCGCAGATGCGACTCCTTTCCCCCAGAAGCGGAACCACAGAAGCGGTCCCCAGCCAGCCCAAGCAAAGTCCGCAGATGCGGGCACTTCCTCGTAGAAGCGAAACCGCTTGTGCGGAAATCACATAAGGCAGTGCCTTCATTTAATATGGGAAATGTGTCATTTTTGACACATTTCATTCAATTCTTGGGCGATTTGGGAGCTTCCAAAGAGGGGATTTCGTCCTAGCGTTGTGAGGTAAGTTATTTCTACATAATGTGAGTTTAATACATAGTTTAGGGTAGATTACACCTTGCAAATTAGTGAAAAATGTGGGTTTAGAGTAAAACCTAGGGTTTTGATAAAAGCAAGATTTTACCACGAAATTTATTATGGAATGAAGTAAAAATCAAATATTCTTAATCCTTAGGTTAAGGGTAACAACTTCCCTCGAGAATTTCCGAAATCCGGGCACGTGGGCCCGGGGATGGATTTTAGGAAACTTGTATTTAGGGTTGAAAAATTATTTTAATATTTAGAATATGAACTTTCGAGTGTGTATTGATTAGTTCTTACCCCGTTTGATTAGTTTTGGATCGTTCGGCTCCGAATTGAGGATTTGAGCGCGTTCTTGCTATTGGAAGTAAGCTTTGGAGCAAGGTGAGTCTCCTTTCTAACTTCGTAAGAGGGAATTATCCCCATAGGAGAAATAATTGAATATTTGTCACTAATTGCGGGGGCTACGTACGCACGAGGTGACGAGAGTCCGTGCGTAGCTACTATTATGCTTAAGTCCGGGTAGTCTAGGACCCAAAAACATGCTTTACTTGTTGTATTTGTAACTCTATTGTGAATTCAAAATTTGTAAATCATATTGAACTTGGCAAATGGATTTCTAGAAAGTCAAACATCATTTTCTTGACTGTTAGAGATAAACTTGACATTACTTTGGATAATTGCCTTCTTGATAAAATTATTGATTGATTGTTTGATGTGTTTAACTGTGATTAACCGCGTCACATATATGATTCGCGAGCGGGGTAATAGATGAATCTATGGTTCGCGCCGTTCGACCCTCCGGCAATGCACATTTTATTTTTATGTTGGATGGGACCGTACGACCTCGGCATTACTTGCGCATGTTACTTGCCTGGTAGTTTCTGTGATTTGAACTGTCTAAAATGCCTTGGAATATGGATTGTTAACTGAAATTTTATCTATGAAAAAGCTTGTCACTTCCTGTTATCAACTGTTATTTATTTATGACATCCATGCTTAGCGTAACACTTAATTATGTTATTATTGACCCTAGTACGTGTCAAGTCGACCTCTCGTCACTACTTCTTCGAGGTTAGATTGGATACTTACTGGGTACATGTTGTTTTATGTACTCATACTACGCTTCTGTACTTAAATTTACAGGATCTGAGACAGGTGCATCTAGCTACTAGTCCAGCGTGCGTTTCTGATACTTGACCGAGATCTCACGGTGAGCTGCCCTTCTGAGCCGTTCAGCAGCATACTGGAGTTTCTCTTCTTTTGTTGTTATTATGTACTATCTATTCTGTTTCAGGCAGTAGGATAATGGTATTCTTTTTTTTGTACATTCTACTAGTTGCCCTAGTACTTGTGCACTAGTTCCTGACACGCATTGTAGACTATTATTTTGGGATGTAACTATATTATTACGAACTTGTTAATTATTGATTGTTTAATAACACTGTTAAGAAAAATGATGATTTTGTTTTTGGTAAATTAATAAGGACTCACCAGTTGAATTAAGGTTGGCTTGCCTGGCAATGGTGTCGGGCGCCATCACGATCTATGATGGAATTTGGGTCGTGATAGATTTGCTACAAAACTTTGTGTTCGCTGAAACACTGGGGTTTGAAGTACCACTACACCAGTGTGTAATTCGTACTATCCTGGGAGAAAATAATCCATAACCTTAGGTACTAGGAGGGGATTAAATTCCTTAAGAAAACACTGTGAATTCAGTGGGCTCGGATTAACTTTTGTTTGGTTTACATTTTTTGTTTATATATTATTCTATCTTTTCCAGAATTAGTTTACAAATACAATTTGATAACAAGCTTAAGGAATTTAATTATTTTCTGTATTTGTGTTATATTTACTGTTCTGGAGATTAAAACCTTTATGGTTTTCTACTCCGTTGGAGATTAAAATCTACGTGATTTTAACGTTTGCTTGTGTCATTCTTTTACATAAATGACTAATGATAACGGAAACCAAGCTGTTCCGATGGTGACTGCCAATGCGTCGACAAGCCGAACACCGGCAGAAAAACCTGGAATATTTTCCAGGATTGATTTCAAGCGGTGGCAGCAGAAGATGTTCTTCTACCTGACTACTTTAAGTCTGCAGAAGTTCATTAAGGAAGATGTTCCTGTTTTGCCCGATGAAACTCCAGAGAATGAACGCTTTCTTGTGATTGAGGCGTGGAAGCATTCTGATTTTCTGTGCAACAATTATGTTCTTAGAGGACTGGAGCACGATCTGTATAACGTATACAGTGGCGTGGAGACGTCAAAAGAATTGTGGACTGCGCTTGAAAAAAAAATACAAAACTGAAGATGCCGGGTTGAAGAAATTCGTTGCCGCTAAGTTTTTGGACTACAAAATGGTAGATAGCAAGTCTGTTATTACCCAAGTCCAGGAATTGCAAGTGATTATTCACGATCTCCTTGTTGAAGGTATAAATCGAATTAATACTGATGTTGAAAGTAGTATTTTCAGTATTTTTACTAACAGAATTTTCATTGAAGGTCTTGTCATCAATGAAGCATTCCAAGTAGCAGCAATGATTGAGAAGTTGCCTCCTTTGTGGAAGGACTTCAAAAACTACTTAAAATACAAACGCAAGGAGATGTCACTTGAAGATCTCATTGTTCGGTTGAGAATCGAAGAGGACAACAAAGTTGCTGATAAGAGAGGCCGTGGAAACTCAACAATAATGGGAGCAAACATTGTTGAGGATACTTCTCAAAATAAGAGAAAGAGGAACCAGGCTTCTGGACCGAAAAGCAACCCAAGCAAGAAGCGGTTCAACGGAAATTGCAACAACTGTGGGAAAGCTGGACACAAATCTACGGAGTGCCGTGCTCCGAAGAAAGACAAGAAGAAGGGTCAAACAAACATGGTTGAAAACCATGAAGATGTTGATGACTTGTGTGCTAGGCTTTCTGAATGCAACCTGGTGGGAAATCCTAAGGAGTAGTGGATTGATTCTGGAGCCACTCGCCATGTTTGTGCTGTTAGGAAGCTTTTGCTACATATGCTCTTGTTGGACCCGAAGAGACGCTTTCTATGGGAAATGCTGCAATGGACAAGATTGAAGGATGTGGGAAGATCTTTCTGAAAATGACTTCTGGCAAGGTGGTGACTTTGAACAACGTCCTTCATGTTCCCGAGATTAGGAAGAATTTAGTCTCTGCTGGACTTCTTGTTAAGAATGGTTTTAAGTGTGTTTTTGTATCCGATAAGGTTGTAATAACTAAGAATGAAATGTTTCTAGGAAAAGCTTACCTCACCGAGGGCCTTTTAAAGCTGAATGTAATGGTTGTTGAGAATAATAATAAAATTTCAGCTTCGTCTTACTTACTTGAGTCAAATGATTTATGGCATATATGTTGGGTCATGTCAATTATAAAACCTTGTGGAAAATGATTAACTTGGAAGTCTTGCCTAAGTTTGAATGTGACAAATCAAAATGTCAAATATGTGTAAAATCTAAGTATGTTAAACATCCTTATAAGTCAGTTGAAAGGAATTCAACTCCTTTAGACTTAATTCACACAGATATTGCGACATGAAGCCAATACCATCTCGCGGTAGAAAGAGGTATTTCATAACTTTTATTGGCGATAGTACTCGATATTGCTATGTTTACTTACTTAATAGTAAAGATGAAGCAATAGACGCATTCAAGCAATACAAAAATGAAGTTGAAACGCAACTTAACAGAAAAATCAAAATGATAAGAAGTGATAGGGGTGGTGAATATGAATCTCCTTTTGAACAAATGTGTTTAGAATATGAAATTATTCATCAAACAACGGCCACTTACACGCCCCAATCCAATGGGTTTGCGGAAAGAAAGAATCGTTCATTAAAGGAGATGATGAACGCATTGTTATTAAGTTCTGGTTTGCCACAGAACTTGTGGGGAGAAGTCATTCTTACGGCTAACCGGATACTAAATCGAGTACCCCATAGCAAAACACAATCCATTCCATATGAAAAATGGAAAGGAAGGAAGCCCAACTTGAATTATTTTAAAGTGTGGGGGTGTTTGGCAAAAGTGCAAGTTCCTAAACCCAAAAGGGTAAAATTGGACCGAAAACCGTTGATTGTGTTTTCATAGGATATGCGACCAATAGTAAAGCATATCGATTCTGGTTCATAAATCAGAAAATCCCGACATTCATATTAATATGGTTATAGAATCAGATAATGCTAAGTTCTTTGAAAATATATATCCGTATAAAAAGGAATGTGAGTTGATTGGTGAAGGATCTAAACGACCTCGGGAAGAAACAAAAGAAAGTACATTTAATCAGGAGGATCCAAGACGTAGTAAATGTCAAAGAACGTCTACTTCATTTGGACCAGATTTTGTGACTTTCTTATTGGAAAATGAGCCTCGAACATTTAAAGAAGCTATGCCTTCTTCGGAATCATTGTGTTGGAAAGAGGCGGTCAATAGTGAAATAGTATCCATATTGAACAACGATACATGGGAATTGGTTGATCTTCCTCCTGAAAATAAACCTTTGGGTTCTAAATGAATTTTTAAAAGAAAAATGAAAGATAATGGCACTATTGATAAATTTAAGGAAGGACTTGTAGTCAAAGGGTATAGACAACGAGAAGGTCTTGACTACTTTGATACATACTCTCCAGTTACAAGAATTACTTCCATATGGATGTTAGTAGCATTAGCTGCAGTGTATGGTCTTGAAATTCATACCTTCTTGAATGGATATTTGGAGGAAGAAATCTACATGGAACAACCTGAAGGGTTTGTGGTTCCAGGTAAAGAAAAGAAGGTATGTAGACTTGTTAAGTCCCTTTACGGACTAAAATAAGCACTCAAACAATGGCATGCAAAATTTGACCAAACAATGTTGTCAAATGGTTTTAAGATAGATGAATGTGATAAATATGTGTACATTAAAAATGTTCCAAATCACATAGTCATTGTTTGCTTATATGTGGACGATATGCTGATAATGAGTAATGACATTGCCAACATAAATGCTACTAAGCGTATGTTAACTAGCAAGTTTGATATGAAAGACTTGGGAGTTGCTGATTTAATTTTGGGGATTGAGATCCATAAGACTCCTCAAGGTCTGGAATTGTTACAATCTCATTATATTAAGATAGTACTTGAAAATTCAAGCACTTAGGGTTTAAAGTTGCAAAGACTCCAATTGACGTGAATCTTGCATTAGCAAAGAACAAAGGCCAAAGCATATCACAATTGGATTATGCTTGTGTGTTGGGATGCTTAATGTACATCATAAATTGTATACGACCAGATATAGCTTGTGCTATAAGTAAATTAAGTCGATACACGAGCAATCTAGGTCAATCTCATTGGATGGCAATGAAACGAGTTTTGGGATATTTAGAACATACCTAGGGCTTTGCTTTGCGCTACAGTAAATATCCTGCGGTGATTGAGGGATACTGTGATGCAGATCACCGATTCAGCTGATTCGAAGTCCATAAGTAGGTATGTATTCACTATTGGTGGAGGAGCGGTATCTTGGAAGTCATCCAAACAAACTTGTATTGCCCGCTCTACAATGGAGGCTGAATTCATAGCCTTAGATAAAGCAAGTGAAGAAGCTGAATGGCTCTGGAATTTCTTGCAAGACATTCCATTTTGGCCCAAATCGTTGGCACCAATATGCATACATTGTGATAGTCAAGCGGCAATTGGAAGGGCTGGGAGCATTATGTATAACGGTAAATCTCATCATATACGATGAAGATATAAAACCGTTAGGCAATTACTCTCTAGAGGAATTATCACGATTGACTATGTAAAGTCAAGTGATAATGTGTCGGATTCACTTACAAAAGGCCTAACTCGAGAGGTAGTTGAGAAATCATCAAGGGGAATGGGACATGGCCGAGAACAAGTCATTGTGGCGGTAACTCTACCTAGAAGACTAGAGATCCCAAGATCTAGGTTCAAGGAGATCAAACAAAGTCATTAATGACGGTTCAACATTGTCAACTAAAATTTTGGTCCATTCTCGTGATGAGATAATGTTCAGTACCAAGGATAAGACATTAAGGCTTTTTAATGATGTCTAAATTTGATACAGGGTATATCAAATAGTGTATCTACGGGATGACACGTTTAGAAATCACCTATGTAAGTGTGAAGTGTTAACCGCTTCAAGGAGAATTTTGTAAGGCCAGTTCTCTACGCACTTATGAAACCAGGTGGTGTTCATGGCTGAAACAAACACAACAATGAGAACCAAAGACGGTTAAGAGTTGGTTGTGTTGTTGCTACTGTGTTAAAACACAAAATCAGAAAAACTATTAGAAGAATAAAAGAAATTGGAAAAACAGTAAAGATTAAGAAATATTTCGAGTCCACAATTTGCTTGTGCGTCCTTATGGAATTTTAACCCCCTCACACGTTGCCAAGGTAATGGATTAAATCCTCCTAGGATAAAACGGAATAAACCTTCCTGCAACAGTGGCAATACAAACTGCAGGATACCAACGAACTTAAAGAACGGAGCAAAATCACACTTACGAATTTGAGAGAGAGAGACTGCGAATTAGAATGCAGTATTTTCAGAAAGAAGGAAGTTCTGTAATGTTTTTGGTGTGTTAAAACGAAGCCATGCCTCAGAATTTATAGGCAATTATTGGAAGAGGTGTGATGTTTGTTCTGGAAAAGGTGCTGTTATTACACTGTATTTGTAAAATAAATTCTGGAAATATAAATGAATATAAACAGTAATGAATATAAACAGAAATGACATAAACCAATTCGAGCCCACTGAATTCATAGTGTTTCCTTAAGGAATTTAATCCCCTCCTAGTACCCAAGGTTATGGATTATTTTCTCCCAGGATAGAACGAATTACACACTGGTGTAGTGGTACTTCAAACCCCAGTGTTTCAGCGAACACAAAGTTCGGTAGCAAATCACACTTACTTTTTGCTTTGTTTTGATGCTAAAAGTATGCAGAAGAAGGAGAGGAAACTCAGAAAATTGTAGTTAAAATTCTGAGCAGAATAGTGTTGTATTTATAGCCAAAGTTGGGTCTCTTCAGAATGGCTGTTTATGCAAAACGCGCACAACATAAATGCCATTACATAAATGGCCATTTACTCAATAATAAAGAGGGAAAATAAAGAGGGAAAATTGAAGAGGGTAGTTACTTTTCTGTTACCAAAATAGAAAAACGGATTGGATTTAATATTAATATTTAATATTAATATTTTGTTATTAAAACAAATATTTAATAACATTTCTGTTAATATTTTACTATTAACAAATAAATTTGGTCCAAAAAGTTAATCAATCAATCGATCATTTGACCAAATCCAAATCCAAATCCGAATCCGAATCCGAATCCGAAGCCGAAGCCGAAGCCGAAGCCGTAGCCGAAGCCGAAGCCGAGCCGAGCGAGCGACGACGACGACGGCGCGAGGCTTGCCTTCTTCTCAACTCTTTAAGAGCTAGAAGAAGAGCAATTGCTTATATACCCATAAAAAACCTCTTCCTCTTTCAATATGGGACAATGCCCATTTGCCAAGGGAGGGGGAACTTAAAATTTCACTCAAAAATTTCATTTCCCTCCATTTCCCATTCACCCTCTTTTAAGTATTTAATATATTAATTAAATACCTTAAAAACCCAACAATCCCCCACATGAATGGGGAATGGCTATATCACGGAAGTATGCATGAAAAACTGTGTGATTCACAAGTAAGGATTAATTGCATCTGGATAAGTAGGTTTCCCTTTGAACTTTCCGTAGTGAACTTATGTAGGATATACTCGATCAATCGGTAGATTTGATATCTTTGAACCGTCGAACTTTAGTGTATACCTAGACAACCACAAGTCACACAACTAACCCTTAACCGTCTTTGGTTCTCATTGTTGTGTTCGTTTCAGCCATGAACACCGCCTGGTTTCATAAGTGCGTAGAGAACTGGCCTTGCTGTGTTCTCCTTGAAGCGGCTAACACTTCACACTTACATAGGTGATTCCTAAACGTGTCATCCCGTAGATACACTATTTGATATACCCTGTATCAAATTTAGAAATCATTAAAAAGCCTTAATGCTTTATCCTTGGTACTGAACATTGTCTCATCACGAGAATGGACCAAAAGTTTAGTTGACAATGTTGAACCGTCATAAATGACTTTGTTTGATCTCCTTGAACCTAGATCTTGGGATCTCCAGTCTTCTAAGAGAGATATAGTTTTCAGTAGATTTATAAGGAAGGCATAAGACAAAGAGGCCATGGATCATGAGTGAGCTTTTGACTTTGCACTTTGTTCCCTCATTGGTGGGGACAACTACATTTTGTGCTTATATATAGAATCACTTCTTAAAGCTCTTAAAAGGAGTGAAGAAGAATGAACCTCGCGCCGTCGTGCGTCGCTCGGCTCGGGCTTCAGATTTTTGGAATTTTGGATTTTGTCAAATGATCGATCGATAAGATTATTTTTGGACAAAATTTATTTAATAAATTATTAATAATTAATTACAATGTAGAATCACTGCTGAAGATTCAGAAGGATAGTCTGCCGCGGTCCTGGCGTTAACCGCGGTAGGACCGCGCCGGAAACCGGCTGCTGCAGATCCAGAGGGCCACTCGGCGCGCGAATCCTGGCGTAAACCTCACCGGTAGGTTACCGAGGCGGCAGGGCCGCGTAAACTTCTGAAAATGCACCTGTTGGGTTTTTAAGGTATTTAATTAATATATTAAATATTTAAAAGAGGGGAATGGAATGGAGGGAAATGAAATTTTGATGAAATTTTAAGTTCCCCCACCCTTGGCAAATGGGCATTGTCCCATATTTGGAAGAGGAAGAAGTTTTTTATGGGTATATAAGCAATTGCTCTTCTTCTAGCTCTTAAGAGTTGAGAAGAAGGCAAGCCTCGCGCCGTCGTCGGCTTCGGCTTCGGCTTCGGCTTCGGCTTCGGCTTCGGCTTCGGCTTCGGATTCGGATTCGGATTTTGGTCAATGATCGATTGATTGATTAACTTTTTGGACCAAATTTATTTGTTAATAGTAAAATATTAACGAAATGTTATTAAATATTTTGTTTAAATATTATATTAATATTAAATTCAATCCGTTTATCTGTTTTGGTAAACAGAAAAGTAACTACCCTCTTCAATTTTCCCTCTTTATTTTCCCTCTTTATTATTGAGTAAATGGCCATTTATGTAATGGCATTTATGTTGTGGGCGTTTTGCATAAACAGCCATTCTGAAAGAGACCCAACTTTGGCTATAAATACAACACTATTCTGCTCAGAATTTTAACTACAATTTTCTGAGTTTCCTCTCCTTCTTCTTGCATACTTTTAGCATCAAAACAAAGCAAAAAGTAAGTGTGAATTTGCTACCGAACTTTGTGTTCGCTGAAACACTGGGGTTGAAGTACCACTACACCAGTGTGTAATTCGTTCTATCCTGGGAGGAAATAATCCATAACCTGGGTACTAGGAGGGGATTAAATTCCTTAAGGAACACTGTGAATTCAGTGGGCTCGAATTGGGTTTATGTCATTTTGTTTATATTCATTACTGTTTATATCATTTATATTTCCAGAATTATTTTACAAATACAAGTGTAATAACAAGCTTAAGGGAATTTAATAATTTATTTTCTGTATTTGTACTTACTGTTTCTGGAAGAGTAAAACCTTTAGTGGTTTTGTACTCTATTAAAATCTATGTGATTTTAACGTTTGTTCATTCTTTTACAGAAATGACTAATGAGAATGAGAACCAAGCGGTTCCAATGGTGACTGCCAATGCGTCAACAAGCCGAACGACACCGGCAGCATTGCACCGCGAGAAACCCGAAAATTTTCCGGGATTGATTTCAAGCGCTGGCAGCAAAAGATGTTCTTCTATCTGACTACTCTAAGTCTCCAGAAGTTCATCAAGGAAGATGTTCCTGTGCTGTCCGATGAAACTCCAGAACTGAACGCTTTCTCGTAATTGAGGCGATGGAAGCATTCAGATTTTTGTGCAAGAATTATGATTCTAAGCGGGCTGGAGGATGGTTTGTATAACGTCTACAGTGGCGTGGAACACGTCAAAAGGAACTGTGGACTGCGCTTGAAAAGAAATACAAAACCGAAGATGCCGGGTTGAAAATTTGTTGTGCAAAGTTTTTGGACTACAAAATGGTAGATAGCAAGTCTGTTATTACCCAAGTCCAGGAATTGCAAGTGATTATTCACGATCTCCTTGCTGAAGGTATAATCAATTTAATATTGATGTTGAAAGTAGTAATTTAGTATTTTTACTAATAGAAATTTCATTGAAGGTCTTGTTATCAATGAAGCATTTCAAGTAGCAGCGATGATTGAGAAGTTGCCTCCTTTGTGGAAGGACTTCAAAAACTACTTGAAACAAAAACGCAAGGAGATGTCCTTGAAGATCTCATTGTTCGGTTGAGAATCGAAGAGGACAAACAAGCTGCGGAAAAGAGAGGCCGTGAAATTCAACAATAATGGGAGCAAATATTGTTGAAGAGAAAAAAAGAGAAAGAGGCTTCTGGACCGAAATACAACCCAAGCAAGAAGCGGTTCAAGTGGAAACTGCTACAACTGTGGAAAAACTGGACACAAATCTACGGAGTGTCGTGCTCCGAAGAAAGACAAGAAAAGGGGTCAAGCAAACATGGTTGAAAAGCATGATGATGTTGATGATTTATGTGCCATCTTTTCCGAATGCAACTTGGCGGGCATATCCTAAAGAGTGGTGGATTGATTCTGGAGCCACTCGCCATGTTTGTGCTGTTAGAGAAGCTTTTGCTTCTATGCTCCCGTTGGACCCGATGAGACGATTTCTATGGGAAATGCTTCAAAGGCGAAGATTGAAGGATATGGGAAAATATTTCTCAGAATGACTTCCGGCAAAGTGGTAACTTTGAACAACGTCCTTCATGTTCCCGAGATTAGGAAGAATTTAGTCTCTACTGGACTTCTTGTTAAGAATGGTTTAAATGTGTTTTTGTTTCCGATAAGGTTGTAATAAGTAAGAATGAGATGTTTGTAGGAAAAGGTTACCTCACTGAGGGCCTTTTCAAGCTGAATGTAATGGTTGTTGAAAATAATAATAAAATTTCAGCTTCGTCTTACTTACTTGAGTCAAATGAATTATGGCATGTACGTTTGGGTCATGTCAATTATATAAAACCTTACGGAAAATGATTAATTTGGAAGTATTGCCCAAGTTTGAATGTGACAAATCAAAATGTCAAGTATGTGTGAATCTAAGTATGTTAAACATCCTTATAAGTCGGTTGAAAGGAATTCAAATCCTTTAGACTTAATTCACACAGATATTTGTGACATTGAAGTCAATACCATCTCGCGGTGGAAAAAAGTATTTCATAACTTTTATTGACGATAGTACTCGATATTGCTATGTTTACTTACTTAATAGTAAAGATGAAGCAATAGACGCATTCAACAATACAAAAATGAAGTTGAAACGCAACTTAATAAGAAAAATCAAAATAATAAGAAGTGATAGGGGTGGTGAATATGAATCTCCTTTTGAACAAATATGTTTAGAATATGGAATTATTCATCAAACAACGGCCCCTTACACGCCCCAATCCAATGGGATTGCAGAAAGAAAGAATCGTTCATCAAAGGAGATGATGAACGCATTATTGATAAGTTCTGGTTTGCCACAGAACTTGTGGGGGAAGCCATTCTTACGGCTAGCCGAATACTAAATCGAGTACCCCATAGCAAAACACAATTCATTCCATATGAAAAATGGAAGGAAGGAAGCCCAACTTGAATTATTTTAAAGTGTGGGGGTGTTTGGCAAAAGTGCAAGTTCCTAAACCCAAAAGGGTAAAATAGGACCGAAAACCGTTGATTGTGTTTTCATAGGATATGCAACTAATAGTAAAGCATATCGATTTCTGGTTCATAAATCAGAAAATCCCGACATTCATAATAATACGGTTATAGAATCAGATAATGCTGAGTTCTTTGAAAATATATATCCGTATAAAAAGGAATGTGAGTCGATTGGTGAAGGATCTAAACGACCTCGGGAAGAAACAAAAGAAAGTACACTTAACCAAGAAGATCCAAGACGTAGTAAACGTCAAAGAACGTCTACTTCATTTGGACCAGATTTTGTGACTTTCTTATTGGAAAATGAGCCTCAAACATTTAAAGAAGCTATGTCTTCTTCGCAATCATTGTTATGGAAAGAGGCGGTCAATAGTGAAATAGAATCCATACTAAACAACCATACATGGGAATTGGTTGATCTTCCTCCTGGAAAAAACCGTTGGGATCTAAATGGATCTTTAAGAGGAAAATAAAAGATGATGGTACTATTGACAAGTATAAGGCAAGACTTGTGGTCAAAGGGTATAGACAACGAGAAGGTCTTGACTACTTTGATACATTACTCTCCAGTTACAAGAATTACATCCATACGATACGTTAGTAGCGTTAGCTGCAGTTTATGGTCTTGAAATTCATCAAATGGATTTAAGACGGCCTTCTTAAATGGAGAGTTGGAGGAAGAAATTTACATGGAACAACCTGAAGGGTTTGTGGTTCCAGGTAAAGAAAAGAAGGTCTGTAGACTTGTTAAGTCCCTTTACGGATTAAAAAAGCACCCAAACAATGGCATGCTAAATTTGACCAAACAATGTTGTCAAATGGATTTTAAGAATAATGAATGTGATAAATGTGTGTACATTAAAAATGTTCCAAATCACATAGTCATTGTTTGCTTATATGTGGATGATATGCTCATAATGAGTAATGACATTGCTAACATAAATGCTACTAAGCGTATGCTAAACTAGCAAGTTTGATATGAAAGACTTGGGAGTTGCTGATTTAATTCTGGGAATTAAGATCCATAAGACTTCTCAAGGTCTAGCATTTTCACAATCTCATTATATTAAGACAGTACTTGAAAAATTCAAGCACTTGGGCTTTAAAATTGCAAAGACTCCAATTGATGTGAATCTTGCATTAGCAAAGAACAAAGGCCAGAACATATCACAATTGGATTATGCTCGTGTGTGTGTGTGGTTGCTTAATGTACATCATGAATTGTACACGACCAGAATATAGCTTGTGCTATAAGTAAATTGAGTCGATATACGAGCAATCCAGGCCAATCTCATTGGATGGCATGAAACGAGTTTTGGGTATTTAGTACATACCCAGGACTTTGCTTTGCATTACAATAATATCCTGCGGTCATTGAGGGATACTGTGATGCAAATTGGATCACCGGATCAACTGATTCCAAGTCCACAAGTGGATATGTATTCACTATTGGTGGAGGACGGTATCTTGGAAGTCATCCAAACAAACTTGTATTGCCCGCTCTACAATGGAGGCTGAGTTCATAGCCTTGGATAAAGCCGGTGAAGAAGCTGAATGGCTCCGGAATTTCTTGGAAGATATTCCATTTTGGCCCAAACCGTTGGCACCAATATGCATACATTGTGATAGTCAAGCGGCAATTGAAGGGCTGGAGCGTTATGTATAATGGTAAGTCTCGCCATATACGACGAAGACATAAAACCGTTAGACAATTACTCTCTAGAGGAATTATCACGATTGACTATGTAAAGTCAAGTGATAATGTGTCGGATCCACTTTACAAAAGGCCTAACTAGAGAGGTAGTTGAGAAGTCATCAAAGGGAATGGGACTGTGGCCGAGAACAAGTCATAGTGGCGGTAACTATACCT